>NC_056726.1:735428234-735713234 GCF_019279795.1 Protopterus annectens | reverse complement strand
CAGTATGTTAATGCCTTGGCAAAAGAGAGAACGTATAGCACACACACTGACAGTGTAGGCACCTATGGACTAACACCCTTCTCCACCTGCACACACAGCAAACATGGATGGCACACACACACACACGACCACCTTTAAGTTGTCATGTATAGGTGGTCTACTGTGTGCATCCTACATAGGCAGCCCTCAACTATTGTACACATAACTGCCATTGGCACAAGGTAAGTCAATACCTGAATAGTAAATTAAGCTATCAGCATGTGTCAATACTGTATGTATAGGTTCATAGGTACATAGGTAGGTACATGCCTAACTGCCCGAGGCCATTCATAAGCCTAGCCAAAATGTGTCTGCTGTTGCCACCCCATTGATTCACTAACTGTCCCTCTGTGGAGCAGAGCCAATTGTGGGATCCCTGGGGTGTATCCACTGTTTCCCACCCACTCTGCAAGGATTCCTTGGAGTGTTAGTGAGAGGCTCCATATAATGTAATCAGGGATGTAGTTCCAAATCATGGGGAGTACCCGTGACAGGAATCTGTCACTCCAGCATCTTCCAGTTATGGTTGTGGCAAGGTGTAGCTCATTACAGTGTGTGGCTCACTGTGACATGGATTCCCATAGGTGGAGCATATCCATTAAGCCTGACTTGGACATGGCTTTGTTGGCCAGCAAATATCATCTCTGAGTAAATGAGATGTCATTCAGTAATGCAAGAGTTTATACAGTCTGGCAGCATAGGACACATGTCTGAGGGCATTATCCTTCTTGGTGATGTACGTTCATGGCCATGTGTCTTCTGAGGTACATCCAAAATGGGTTATCATACTCGATGATGGGATTGATGAGTGATGAGTAAAGGGGCACAATAACCTCAGTCTGTTTAGATGCAAACCCTTAAGTAATCAGATGGCCTACATAGACGGATGTCCTAACTACTTCGCAGATATGATTGCCAAAGGAGAGATCACTATGTAATGTAGTCCCCACATACCCATTACGTTGTCTGAATTATAGTGTCTGCCACTCATGTGTTAATATGTGTGTGTGTAGTTTCCCAAAATGGAATGACCATGACGTATGTGGCCTTTAGCTGGAGGCCATGACTGACACCCTGTGTTGGTCTATGTCAGGCCTCTTGAAGGATGTTTGTGACTGCTGGAAAGTCAGTTATGGCTCCCAGTCTGCAGTAATCACCAAACACTGCCTGCTGTAGTCCATCTATGTTAGCCTGTACGTCTGAGAAGTATATGGCAAACAGTAGGGGTCCCAGGACTGAGTCCTGTGGGACACCAGTTGTGACTGGTCAAGAGTTGGACCTGGAGGATGCTAGTCTTACCATGTGGGTTCTATGTGTAAGCCTGTTGGCAAACCAACCTGTGATGTATGGGTGTACATACCGGCTGGTGAGTGTAGAAATAATACCTGAGTGGGGAGTGGTGTCAAAACCCTTGGCGAGGTCCAGGTAGTATGTGTGAACTACCACACCCCACACGTAAAATCTAGGTGACTGTAAGATGTCAAACAGGTTCAGTAGGCATGATCTGCACTCATTCAAGCTGACCTGGGTTGGGTCAAGTGTCTGGAGGTTACCATTGTTTATGTTAATGAGTGCCATGAGGATGCGCTCCATAGCCGTGCAGATCAGACTACTCAGGCTTATGGGGTGGCAATTACCATGGTCAGTTGTGTCACCAACTTGGTGGAGTGGAATAGCTGCTGCCATGCACCAGTGAATGGCCATGTAGCCTGTGTAGAGGCTGATGCTGAATTGCTATATTAGGCAAGGGGTCACTTTGTCTTGCAGTGTCTGCAGGATGCAGTCTGGGACACCATCTGCCTTCATTGACACTCTGTCATGTCGTTTGAAAGGGCCATTAACACCTGTATGTCTCAGATGTCTGGGATACTGTACATTTTGGGTATTTTTGTGGGCACTGTAGGGGGTGAAGCTTGCTCCGAATGTATCATCAAGTGTGTTAGTGATATCAGTAGGGTCAGTATATTCAGTGCAATACTGCACCAGCACAGTGCAAATCTGTGTGTTACTGCTTACATCCTTGACATAGCCAAAGAGGCCTTTGTGGTCATATTCCAAATCCATGCCTATTTACCTGTGGATGTCAGCCTTGGATGATTACATGAGCAACATTAGTATCTTGCTAATACTGGTCACGGACGTCTGCATGTCTTGGGATTTGCTGTTGTTCTGGAATACTGTCCTAATTCTGTTGTATAGCCTGTATAATGCAGGGGTTCAGCAGACTGGTGTTCTTGTGTAGGAGTAGCGAGTCCTGGTTTACCATTGATGGCACCTCCCATACATCTTTGTAGGTGCTTATAGAGTGCATTTGTAATTCTGTCTGTATCTTGAGCAGTGTCATCCCTGAGCATGGGGACTGTGAACCCTCCCACCTCTGTCATTAGTACTGTGAATTTAGCTGTAGGAAAGGTATTCACTGTGTGTTCCTTGGGAGGGGGAGATGGTTGGGAGTGGAAATCATCAGTGAATAGTTCATGGTCAGATCTAAACAGTGACCGGTTTACCTCTGCTATAGTGCATCTGTTGCACATGTCAGTGATTACCACTTCTAGTATGTTTTCACCTCTCGTTAGTCCATCTACCAACTGATACAGGCCATATGAGGTGATAAATCCCAGGAAGTGCTGGGCCTGGAAGTGAATACACTCGAGTAGGTTATCCTGTTAAGTGTAGGGTAGCCAACAATGACCAATAACAGGGTGTCTGGTAGGACTGTCATGTTTACCACTGTCTCCAGATAGTTGTAGTGGTGCTCCTGGGTCATGGAGAATTATCTATAGCAGCTCACAGTTTGCATTGCAGTTGTGGCTGATGTTAGCTGCACATGGATGATCACAGAGGTATCATGCTGTCTCACTAATTTGGAGGTGTAGGTATCCGCGATGAATATGGATATACCTCCTCCATGTCTGTGCCAGTCCATGTACAGTGGCTGAAATGTGTGTTATGGGTTGTAGTCTGGTAGTGTCTGGTAGTGTGATCACAGGAGCCTTATACAGGTCTGAGTCACAGAACAGATGTAGATGGTGTTGATACTAAATGGTGTTGTGAGTGCGTGCATGTTGTAAGTACTATCCCTGGTGTTGAGTAGCCTAACCCTCATTGATTCTGCTATTGTGCAGTTCATGGAGGTGAGATTCCCCTCTGAGACCTACCTAAAAACGGCACCATGGGGGTGCTAATAGCCTTGCCCAGCATTCCAAAGCCTTAGGCTGACACATGCAAGTTGGTATGGCATTGTTGCAGGCCTGTTTCCCATCTGTGTTTGTGTCCCATCTATCCTGTAGGTAACCTACTGGTAAGCAATACAAAACCTGAAACTTATACAAGTCCACTAGCTTCCAAGATAGGCTTTTGGAGTGATTATGTATCAGTAGTCTGTAAGCTATTGCTGTACTTAACTGTTGTCTGACTACATGGTGATTTTACACTGTATATTGTGATCAGAAAACTCTGCACAATCACATATGATGTTGGAGATGGCCTGCACTGCAGAGGTTCACAGATAGGTAGTAGGCTATCTGCCCAAGGGCATTTAGAAGTATAGCTACAGTGTGGTGGCTTTACCTGCACCATTGATGAAGTAACTGAGCCTCTGTCAAGCATAGCCAGTGAAGTGATTCCAGGCAGAGTTGAAAGGGGCACATAGTGATCTCAAAAGGGCATGTTAAAATGACAAACCAACAGCATTCAATATCCCCAACAGGTCTTGCATCTATAAACCTGGAGTGGCTCCCCCACACCCTGGCTGTATGTTTCTGGGACACATGATCCCAGGGGTGTATATACTGCTGTTTGTGTTACTTTGGCGAGTTTGACTGCCGCAAGTTTGAGTGTTCGGTAATGTGGGGTTTGGGAGTCTAGGCCCGGTACTGTGGGTGTTGGAATTGTGTGCTTTTGGGATGTAAATTGGAATCATGTTCCAAAGCATGGGGAGTCTCCGGGTCAGGAATCTATCCCTCCAGCATGTCCTAGTTATTGTTGTGGTTAGGTTTATATCCCTAGAGCATGTGGCTCTCAGGGGCTTTTGTTTAGGTGGAGCATATCTAGCAATACTGGGTTGGACATGGGCCTTGTATGTCAAGCAGAGATCACCTCTGAGTACCCGGTATGCAACCGAGTACAGCTGGAGTTTCTTTAGTTGGGCTGAATAGGTCATCTGTTTGAGGTCAGTAATCCTCTTGGTGTAGTACTGTTGTGGTTTCAAGCTGTTGCAGTTGTCTTGTAAGGTGCATCCCAAATGGGGTGTTGTATCCTTTAATGGGTCTAATAAGTCATGAGTAGAGAGGCACAATGGCCTCCTTTGTTCTGGATACGAACCCATTTGAGATTAGGGGGGGCCACATAGAAGGATATTTTAACCACCTTGGCATTATGATTATCAAAGGAGAGATTGCCATCTACTTGGGTTCCCAGATCCCTTATTACCTTTTCTGTATGTAGGGGACTAGCATCTATGTGGTAGTCTGCGTGTAATTAGTTTTAACCAAAGGGGATGATTATGCACATTTTGGCATTCAGCTTGAGGCCATGATATTGACACCAGGTATCTGTCTCAGTGCGACCCTTCTGGAGGGTGTCTGTATCAGCTGGGGAACCAAATATGGCCCATAGTTTGCAGTCATCTGCGAACCTTTTCAGCCAAAGTCCTCCTGTGTCTGCCTGTACCTCAGAGAAGTATATACCGAACATGAGGGGTCCTAGGACTGAGCCCTGGGGGATGCCACTTGTAACTGGTTTACAGTTGGACCTAGGGTATGCAACTCCCACTGTGTGGGTTTTGTCCGTGAGCTACTTTGCAACCATCTTGTGACGTAAGGGTTAATGTTCAGGTGGATGGGTATATCGATAATACCAGAATGGGGAATGGTATTGAAAGCCTTTGAGAGAACAAGGTAGGCTGTGTGGACCTCCTTACCCTGATCTAATGCCTCTGTAACTCTCTCAAAGAAGTCCACCAGGTGTAGAAGGCATGGTCTGCCCTTAACAAAGCCAAACTGGGAGGGGTCAAAGGTTGGGGGTACCCAATGTCTCTGTGAATGAGATCCATGATGATGTGCTCCATAGCCTTGCAGACCAGGCTAGTCAGGCTTATAGGGGAATAGGTCCCATGGTCCGTTGTGGCACCAACTTTGTGGAGTGGGATAACTGTTGCTGTGCAAATTCAGGGGGCACAAAGCCTGATGTGAGGCTATTATTGAAAATTGTGCTTAAGTGGGGAGCCAGTTCATTCTGAAGTTCATGTAAAATGCAGCCTGGGATGTTTTCCGGTCCCATGGATGCTGTGATATTGGCTTTAGAGAGTGCAGCTTTTACCTGTGAAGTTGTAATTACAGGGACTCTGCATTCTTCCTGTATATTTATGGGCCCTTTAGGGGATGAGAGGGGGGAAATGTAGCACTGAACTTATCTGCCAGGATGTTGTCAATATCAGTTGGTTCTGTACTGTTTGTGCCTTTGTGCTGAAACTCAGAGCAGATCTGGGTGTTGCCATCGAGAGTTTTGGCATAGCTATAGAATGCTTTGTGGTTGTCCTTGGAATCAATGGCAGTTTTATTTTTGTAGCTAGCTTTGGAGGATCTTATAAGGGATCTCAGCTTCCTACTGAGGTTGAGCAGGGAGCTCCTCCACTCATGGGATTGTACTCTCTTTTGCAACAGTTTCTTCCTTCTGTTGTACAGTTTGTTTATGGCAGGGGACCACCAGGCTGGCTTCCTTTTTTTGGAGGATAGTGTCTTGGTTCTGTTTGGGATAGCATGATCCATGCACTCGTGTAAGTGCTTATAGAGTGCATTTGTGTAGGATTCAGCAGTTGTAACTGTATTGTCCATCTGCATGGGTGTCATGAAGTTCACCACTTCTGTCTTAAGAAGCATGAAGTTGGCTTTGTAGAAATATTATACTGTGGTTTCCTTAATGGGGGGTGGGGCGGGATGTGGATATCAAGGGTGTTTAGCTAATGGTCGGATTGGACCAATGAGTGTGGAACACCGGTCGCTCATGTTGGTAATGTCTAGGTCTAGGATATTGTTGGCCCTGGTGGGGGTGTGGATAAGTTGATCCAGGGCCTTGGAGTTTATGAATTCCAGAAAGTGTTGAGCTAATGAGTTGGTACACGAGTAGTTTGCCCAGTTAATGGTGGGCTAGTTGAAGTCGCCCATTAGTAGGGTGCTTGGTTGAACCCTAATAATTTCCAGTACATCAAGAAAAGAGGAGTGGGAATCTTGGGGCATGGTGGGGGATATGTAGCAAACTACAATTTGGATTGCAGTATAGCCCAGAGGTAGTTGCTCTTGGATAACCTCATATGCATTGTGCTAAGCAACAAGCCTGGAGGGGTGGATATCCTTAATGAATATGGACACACCTCCGCCTTGGATGTTTCGTTCCAGGTTACATGGCCAAAACGTGTGGTATGAGTTATAGCCTGGAAGTGCAGGGGTGTTCTCTGGAGTCTTGAACCAGTTCTCAGTCACTGCACAGATATTCATGTTCTCCATTACAAGGAGTGCCTCGAGTGAGTGCATTCTGAGATTTAGACTTCCAGCATTGTGTAGCATTACCCGCAGTTTGTGCTTGCCTGTTCCTGTTATGCTGGTGAATATGTTATTTGAACCTTATCTAAAGAAGGCACTATAGGGGCAGCAAGAGCCTTAGCCAGTATCTGGAATCCCAGAGGAGACAGGTGCACACCATCTGCGGCAAAGCATCGTGGTCTGTTGACCATGTCATCCCAAGCAGACAGATACTGGATCCCCTTAGAATGACACCAGAAGCTTAGTCAATTGTGGAAGTCAATCATTTTGTCCTCGTACTGCAGTATTCTGGGCAATGGCAGAATGCTAGTCAGGGCTAGGGTCATACCTGCTTGGGCTACAAGATCAGAGAACACTTCCATCTCTCTTTTCATGTAGTCCAGGGAGGTACATCTCAGGTCATTCACACCAACATGGACAATGACAGAGTCATATTTGTACTTGTTGTGGAGTGACCTGAGTGCATGGGTTATGTGGTGGATTCTGGTACCCGACAGGCAGTTGACTGTAACCTTCTCCTTGTTTAGCCTGGTGACTGGGACATCAGTGTGCCTGACTATAGAGTCACCTATGACTAGTGTGTTGGGTATGTTGTTTTGCCTTATTGGCTGTGGTTGATTGGCACACTGAGTCTGTAGGCTATGTGCCATTGGGGTTGTGTTGGGGGATGGAGGCTGCTTGCATTTCTGCTTTGGAGGTGTCTGTTGCTTAGCCAGATTATTATTGAGAGCATCCGCAGATGTTTTTGTGTTACTATTTGTGGATTTTGGTGGTGTAGATTTAGTGAGGCTATGTGATGAGTGAGGTGTGGTGCATATGTTTACCTTCTCCACATGACTGTCAAGTTCAGTCTTGGTTGGAGAGAGCTTTACCTCCAGTTTGGCTAGATATGTGCATCTCTCACAGGTTGTAGTGTTAGGTGGTAGGATGAGAGGGTTGTCTGTGTACATGAGGCAATTTCTACATTGCCTCAAGATGCCCAGATTCATCAGATAGAAAGGAGAGAACAATGGGAGCTGACCCTTGAACATGTCTGAATATAAAACTATTTTCCCCTAGGTAAGTGAGGAAAGTGAGTACTAGAGCTGTTTTACTCTAAGCAAGTGAGAAAAGTACGTACAGAAACTGTTTACCTCTAGTTAATGAGGAAGATTGGGTGCTATAGTAATTAGTAGCTTACTTAGTGCTTACAAGTTCTGAACAAGTGCTGAGCATGAATAAGCAATCCAGATAGGGTCTTGGATAACATAAACACACTACCCCCCCAACAGGTACACAATCATATATCCATGTACACTACAGAGCCCCTGTAACCACAACTATGCAGGTACAAGCTGCACTCAAGGACCTGTCCACATCCCAGGTTGTAGTATACACATATGGCAAAACCAGATTCTCTCCACATACACATCATGTAAAACATAGCTTCATGTTAGGCTGTGTACACACTCACTGGTGCACACCAACAGTTATCACAACCCACAAAGGGGGAGACACCACTGATAATGGGAAGTACTGCACTACTACCCTGCTGAGTCTGGTCTGAAAGGCCATGAACCTTGATCAACTTATTTGATGTCAGCAGTACAGATGTAGATGACAGTAAGGTTGATTTCACACTGCATATCATAACCTTGCCAGGTCATAGGACATCATCACCCATACTGTGTTCCACCTACACTCAGTATACTAGATGTACAGTCCTATATCACAGGAGTGTTTTGCAACAGGACTGCTGGCAGAACCAACACTACAGAAGGTGTCTGAATAATACATGCACATCACACCAGTGCCAGCTACAGTAAGAAAGGGTTAATTCATTGTACTCCCCTCCCCCTCATTGTAGTCTTTACCACACAGACTAACAGAAGGCATCTGCCTAGTGAAGTATGTGAATGACTATGACCTAGGAGCAATAGCTGACTCAGAGTGTTGTGGACAACATACAGAAGGGGTTTGTGGGTGAGGTGTGTGACATATGGCCACAATCTGACAGCTACATATTGTATTGTCACCCCTATGTTAATAACCCTGTGCCCATGAACTACCACCTAGGCAGCGGTCAACATAATGGACACTGTGTGTAAGGGATGCAGATGGGCAGTTGTCTTTCCTGTGATTGTTACGTCATCACACATGTCGGGTATTCATATGTGGCAACCCTAATCATGACAGGGTGCCATCCATGAATATAGAGATCATTGTCCAGCCATACTCAATACTCTAGTGACCCATATCAGATCACATATTTCCTTTAAGGGGTATTGGCCATGTTCAGATGGCCTACACCAGCCTTCCCAATCCCCATCTCCTCTATGTAGCATGATGCCTACCCTGAATAAAGTCATGTCCAACCCAGTGATGTTGGACATGCTACACGTACACATCCTGATCTCAAACACATACTTCATGGACATCCACCTTCCTAGTACAAGGATCACCACACGCTGGACATATCCTTGTCCCATACACTTTACATACTCCTGCCATACTATGCATCCCTGTTCAGCAAAGCTGCACATTGCCCCCCTCTCAGACATGGTGTGATGACTGCATGGTAAATGTATCATTAACCCTGTGGATCAGTTATGTGGCACTGCTTCACCTGGCCCCGGAAACCTGCCTGTTGGCTACAGCTAGGTAACCTTTCATCCTAGATTCATACATGGCCCAGTGCATATAGCCTACTAGTTGACTTTGACTGTACATGCTATAGTTGATAACCATCCCTGCAAATACCATCAGGCTAACCAGTGGCCCATGTGTGTCACATGTGCAACACAGGTGATACATGGCAGGATGTTAAACTGCTGTACAGTGCCGTGTAGCTGTATATGGCAAAACACATACATGTAAAACCTCCTGTGAGCAAGTCTGCAGGGTCACAGGTCATATCGTTAAGGCAGTGTAAGTCTTTATATGCGACATATACACAGCATCAAGGTTGACTGCATCAATGTGGACACATCCAGACATGTACTGATAGGTAAGAACACCAGTACAGGCAAACAGACATGCCCACATCAAGACAGCATCCACATGGAGTATGAGCAATGTAATCAGATGACACACACACATATATGGTGATAATAACCAATCACCATCGAATGTCAAATGTGTGTAACATAAACATGTCAGTCATGTCAGTGTCATGTAGATTTGCAAAGACAAATATTTAATCGTAATAAATGTGATACACATGTATGTTCAGCTGTAGCTCTGTACATCTCTGTGAGTTACTGCAACCTGTTTATATCGTTATGTCTTCCAGGTATGCCGCATGCAAGGCTACCACCTTATACCCGCTTTGAGGATGAGGCCCTCATCCCATACCTACATGACAATCATGATGTCCTGTTCAGCCATGTGCCACAGGATGCACAGCAGCGGGATTCCCTGGGGCAGGAACTTCACAGGAAGATTAATGATGTGGGTGGCCACAACCACACATACCAGCAGGTGCGCAGACACTGTACAGACCTCATTAGATGGGCAAAACAGCATGCAAATGCAATTGCCAGGGAACAAGGTGCAACAGGTGGTGGGCCACCAACCCAGCCCACACTCACATGTACCGAGGAGCTACTGGCTAACCTGGGGACACTTGCAGAACAACATCCACAAGCCTTAGGTGATATTGTGGTGGTGGGTGTCTCTCAACCACTGGGCTTGGAGTTGCCTGCTAAGTCACTACTGCACATATAACAACTATATTCCATATAGTTACATGTGTCACTGTACAATATGTAATGTAACATCGTATGCAAGGCATGTATACACAAATGCCGCATACTATAGTATGCTCCTCTGTGTATGCACACATGTGCATATTCCATAGTATAGTCTATTGTACTGGTGTATGTGTTTACCTACACATTGCACCCTGTGGCTATCATACAGGCATGGATAATGATCATACTGCTATGTCACTCCTATTTAGGTACCTCTGGCATTCTGCTGCGACAGCAGCCCATTGCAGGTGAGACTGTTATTATTTATCAGGCATGTTAATACATAGATCTATCTGTCATGTGACCATTTACCACATGTACACATAATGTATGGTCCTGTCACAATATACAGGTTGACCTGCAATGCATCACAATGGCTACCCATGTGCAATACTTGCAAACTATGTGAAACACTGACATGAAACCTCACAAACTGTCATTGCCAGATGTGTGGACAGCTGTGCATACAATGGTGGAGGTGCTGTTCACTGTAGGGACATGTACTACAGATCAGAACTACACATGTGGGAATATTAACAGTACTACACAGTGAGCTGGAGTATGGCCAGCCCACAGGATTCACCGGTGTGGATCATACCCCTGCTATGACTGTCACACAATGTGATGTGCTATCTGACATGTCCATGGCATCTAGTGGGCTGGCTGCAACACTGCCTAGCTATCCTGAAAAACATATCTCACATACCAAACATACCACCCTTTGTCTGCATAACTCTGTCGCCAGTGAAGCATATGACATCTATGGGTGTATGTCATATGGGATGACATAGACATGTGAAATAGATGCCAATTTGGCCAACATAAGTACACACATGGCCATGGAGGATGGCCAGAGACATGAAGCAACACACACAGTAGACTTGATGTGCTTGTGTGTACACCCTGTCATACATTGGCTCCACTATGGCCTTTGTGTAATGGTTATATTGCAGATGTGGAACACTAGACATCATACAGGCCTGTGCACATCTTGTGTAGGCGTGGCATTAATCCACCACATAAGATGTTTTGAACATCTTGCGTGTGTCACAACATGACAGCAGTCACCTGTACAGTATCCACATACATATACAGACAACCACATCAGCCAACAGATGTAGTACATTCCCCTTGCTGGTGTCGGACATCACTGTCATCCTTGCTCCTCATGTGTGTGTGTGTGTGTGTGTGTATGTGTGTGTGTGTGTGTGTGTGTGTGTGTGTGTGTGTGTGTGTGTGTGGTACACAGATGTCATGTGGGATATGGTGTACTGACATGTTTGCCATGTCTGCTCATAGTTGCCATGGAGCAGAAATATGGTTGCAGATGTGCAGGGGTATACCCTTCAGTGACCTGTGTCACACATTCCACATCATGGTTTAGTGTGTATACACCTCAGTGACGTAGGTCACATTCCACAGTGTATATGTATTGTATCTGAACACAGTCATGGCTATGAACTGTGTCTGTAACTCACATTGTATAGCAATAGAGATGCCTCATGATTCCCTGCACATCAGTTAAATGTGCAGTATATCTGTAGGGTGGACAGACAACACTGCATTGGGACACCATTACCCCACTGTATATTTGACATGACACCATTGTGTTAAACATGTATGCATGTCATTGCACAAGTCAGCAGATCACATGTCATACTACATGTGATTGTCAAGGTTATATGCCACACATCAGGCAGGTGTACTGTTAACCTGTGCTGGTCTACATGGTGTAACACAGGGATGTATGCTAACTACTACCATGATTGTGTAATTTGCATGCCTTCTGCTATGACACATGCATGCTGTTGTGTGCAACCCAGGGATGTATGATAACTACCACTATTATTGTCTGAGCTGCATGCCATCTGCCGTATCACATGCATGTTGCATGCCTTCTGTCATATCACATGCATGTTGGGTGCCATAGTGTGTGTCTGTGTGTGTGTGTGTGTTTGTCTGTGAGTGTGTGTCTGTGTGTGTGTCTGTGTGTTTGTCTATGTGTGTGTGTCTATTGTAGAGATTATAATGTACAGTTCTTGTCTGCCCCTCACAGGTGATGTAGGTGCGTTCCCCTCCTGTGGTCCATCTGATGTTAGTGTCCCCACAGACTCTAGCAGTGATGATGAACATATGATTGAGGCACAGGCAGGGTTGTCAGGAGCTGAATCTGTGCCATTGGTTGCCATTCCACCTATATCCCCCTCAACCCCACATACAGTTCTCATGCCAACACATACTCCATCACCAGTGGCCATAGAGGAAGGACAGTTGGCATGTGGTGGCTTGGAACAGGAAAGTGTGGTGGCTGCGGAAGGTGTACCTGCACACCATGGTGTCAGCCAACTGACTGGTGATGCCCCACACAGGCATGTGGCCAGTGCTGCTCGTAGGAGGACCTCTGGTCAACATGCCCCTGCAAGACAGAGCGCAGCAGCTGGTGTCACCAAACACATGTTTCAGGCTGTAATGGAGGCACAGGCATGTGCTGAATGGCACAACAGAGAAGATCAGAGGCTTCAGAGGGCTGCTGTCCGTTCTTTAAACAACAACATTCAGGCAATGGTAAATGCTCAACAGCAGATAGCTGAAGCTTTGGATAGACAATTGGGTGACATGGTTGGAGTCTCTGACCATGGCATGACAATCTGTGAGCATGAGCTGTCTGTGCTGGAACATCTGGCAGGAGTGAGGCATCGGTCACGTGAACATAGGCATGCTACATCACCTGTTTCAGGTCCACTTGATTGAGCTACCTCACATGCCTGCTCCCGTAGTGGCGATACCAGCAGCAGTGCAGCTGGTGCTGTGCTGTCCACACCAGAACACAGCTGGCCATGTGCATATGGCCCTGGATGGCCCCAACAGGGACACAGTTCCAGTGGACATGTGTCATCAGACAGTACCCAATCTGTACCTCTGCCTGGTAGTGCCAGTGCAACCCCTGGCAGGCATAGGTCACATGGCCGTGGACGGACACCATGAACAGTAAAGCCTGGCCTGTACAGTCTGCAACTGTCAATAATACCCCTGTGTAGACCAGACACATGCCAGAACTGTATGCATACATACACGCACACACCGGAAACATATGTAGCGCACCTCAACACACACATGCATAACATTCACACACGCCCAATTAGATCAAACGCCCTAACCCACAAACATGATGTCATCCAATGGTGCAGCCTAGGCCTCTGGCAAACATTATCACCCTGTGAATATGATGATGCCTGTGCCGCATTCCTGTCATCCACACCATCGGTGCAAGGACATGCTCATATGGTCTGATGCACAGGGTGAACAGACTAGGAAGATAAGTGAAGATCACAATTGTTGTGTACTGTTGACAGGCAGCAGACATACCATGTGGTACAGGTTTACAATGATTTGTACTGTTAACAGTATGTGTCTTGTGTAACAACAGTAACTGCATGGTGGTCATGATGCTCTGCTTTCCTCCTTCAGGTCTAATTGCATGTGCCGGTGGATGTCAACGTTTACAGTTAGTGTCTCATATGTAAATGTGGACTATTCACAGGTATGTATGAAAATACCAGCATGCACCTTGTAGCTTCCACATCACAGTTAGAAAGTCCCATGTTCCAAACACGTCTACAGATCTACTGATCCAAGAGCATGATAGCTGTGTATTAAGCTACTGTGGTGTGTATGACGTGTGTCATGTGTAACGTGGCATCCATACTGTGTAACATTACAGGTACAATTACATGGAGTGGGGAGGTAAGAAAGCAGTCTAGCTGATGACAAGGGCAGAGGCCAGTGGGAAGCGTGATGCCTCATTGGGAAGCAGTAATACACGTTCCCATGACACAACTGCACCCACACACTCAGGTATTCACACACATGTATTCAGAGACGCAGTATCACACCCACACACTCACGGCTTCACCGACACAGTAACACACACACACAGTTGCTAGCGTTGAGGTGAGGACCCCTGCCTATGTGCAAATCATCATTACAGTACTGTGCACTTACATGACGTGCCACAGAGATTACACATATACAGGTAGTCAGTATGGAATAAGATCTGGGACATCAACACGGATAGTAGATTGCATCACCTGGATGGGGGAGGGGTCTTATCAGTTCACTATGGTAACATACATTCTCACTCCAGGGACCAGACAGCCATACATACATACACACACACACACACACACACACACACACACACACACACACACACACACACACACTGTGGCATTCACTATTGTATACACCTATGTCACGCACATACAGATACCTCACATGTGTGAGATACACACCCCTACCTATGCCATGCTTTCTACATTGCAGTCTGTACAGATGTCTACAACAGTGTACAGGAGAGTGAGTAACAATTGACATGTATTCCCCACCATACGTGGCATATATGGGCACACACGCAACCACACATGCCAGTAATGTGAATCAAACACCTGCCTATCTCATTACTGTAAACCACTCTCTAGACAAACTGGTGAAACGTACACAAAGACAAGCTTACTGTTGTTACTTCACACAGAATCCTTTATTGTTAGGGCTTTCGTTGAGGCCAATACCCCAACTTCTTCAGACAACTCAACAATGCAAAACAGACTTTATATATCATGTCCAATTAAGCAATTAATTCAAGCAATTCTCATTTAAAGGTACCTTGACAAAAACCACATGTGAGTAAGGTTTTCTTCTAAAAACAGTCCTAATTTATATAATATAAAAATGTATAAATGTTCGTTTCACCTGCCTATCTCATGATACGTATAATAGACTTACAGCAGTATTGCACATGTTACAACGTGTACTGATGCTTCCTTTGGCAACTGTGCTGATATATGCACACAGGAGGTCTTAACTGTTGCAGGTATCAAGTGATTTACCTTCGGTGTCACCCTGACCGCTGTCTATGTTGTGTGTGTTCCCCTTCAATCAACAAAACCATAGCTTAGCAGTTACACAGGTTATTGTAGGACCTTTTGTGACACACCTGTGAGCTGTCCTCAACAAACATCTATCTGTAAAGATGCTCCACCACTTATTTAAGTCCACACATCTGTCCATACCTGAGGTACATCTTTCCATACTTTCAGCATATCACCATATACAGTTGGCAATGTTGAGGCTGCATTGCAACTGCATGATGTACTAAGACATACGTCACCTGCATACATCAACAACTGCAAATGCATGGTATCTGAACACACACCACTACATGTACATGTGTGTAGGTCCTACATTCCTGTCATTTTGGCATGTTTGTAGGCATTGCAATTGGTGGACATGTGTAATGACATACATGACACATGGACTGTTGTATGATATGATAGGTGTAATGGGTGACCAGTACAGAGGGAATGTTACCTCTGTCAACATTGATATCACACCTTATGTACTGTTAGCATTCAGCAACCATGGACCTACATTCCATGTGCATGTGTGTAATGGCTATAGCCACATGTCTGCACAAAGGACAACAACAGCTATGCTATTTATATATATTTTGTATGTGTGTGGCATGTACATATCCAGGGCAGGTACACGTATGTCATATCCAATCATGAGGGTGTTTACTGCTGTACAGCAACAGTCATCTGTTAATGCTGTAAATAACCAAGGGTCCCTGGTATGTGTACAGCTGACCTGGTTACAAACAGTGGTATCACTGCATTGCATAACGCATGATGCAACTGTGTCAGTACATGGGTACATTGCACAGTTGATGTAGAGCTAGATACAGTCCCCTGGTCAAGGGTCACCTGGTGTTGTACTATTATATGTCCTACCACATGTATGGATGTGTGTTGGTGGTCTGAAGGCATGGTGGTGTCTGACGGTTACATGCAGCTTTTGACACTGTGTCCTACACCTGACTCAACTGTGATGCCTTTTGTGGGAGTAATGGTCAGTACATGTGAGTGTCCTTTATGTATGTGGGGACACCACCACCTGGAGTGGTCCGTACCTGTGTTATGGCCCACATGTCTGGTTCTGAGGTATATGGTGGTAGTGCTATTGTGCACTACAGAGCCTTCAGCCAGGTGTTCCTCACTGCACAGATGTCAGTATTCCCCATTGTTGGATCTACAGTGAGCAGCTGTGATTATGAAAGCTACACATCTAGCACTGGTTAGCATAACCATTCAATGCAGTTGTCCTCTAGGTGTCAGGGTGTTATCCTGTGTTTAGAACATTTGCTTGGAATGGCATTATATGGGCGAATGTGACCTAGGTATTATCCCCACTCCCATGAATCATGGATGCATGTGATATGTGACAAAAGCCTGTTGACTTTTAGTCATGTCATCCCAGAATGACAAACACTGGACAACCTCGTAATTACAGCAGGACATTGGCTCATTGTGTTGGTCAAGCAGTTGCCACTCCTAGAAAGACATCACTGCGAGTGGTAGTATTGTGCTTGTTATAGAATGGTACATCTAAGGTGACAGACAGCAGTAGACGTTGTGTATAAGACCAGTATCAGATATATGCAGTGCAGCGTTCCTGCTAACAATTACAACTATTAACACTGGAGTCCATTACAATGTTTGTTCTTTACATCTAACTGTAATAGCATGGCCACTGTGGCCTTCCGTGTTTAGGATCAGAGTGCATCCCAAACAGCCCTGTGTTACTAAGTGTATGAGCATGCCTAGTATAACCTTGTGTAGATGGATGCATAGTGCATTCCGAACAGCCCTGTGCTAAGTGTGTGTGAGCATGCCCAGTGACACCGTGTGTTGGTTATGTGCCTCTATGTGTATGGGCATGGCCATTGTAACCCTGTATAATGATAGTAGTCATCCATTCCACAGATGGGCATACTGCAGTTCAGGATGGATTCCTACTTTAAACACACAGATTCAAAGGTATGTACATCTTAACTGCCAGCATCCCCATTGATGTCCACATTCCTAGAAGTTCATAATGACAGCCTTGAAATGTGTAGTCTCTGTGGCGTGACTCGTAACTATGTAGTATTGTAATCGCGATCTGTATATAGGCAGGTGTTCTGTTCCCACTACTGGTGTGTGTGTGTGTGTGTGTGTGTGTGTGTGTGTGTGTGTGTGTGTGTGTGTGTGTGTGTGTGTGTGTGTGTGTGTGTCTGCCTGTGTGTGTGTCTCTGTCTGCCTGAGGATAGAATATTGCTTTTAGACTGCTCACACACCATACAATTCCTATACCCACCTTTGGAAAGGCTGACGATGTCACCCACCTAGAAATACACCTCTGGGAGTGCTGTGACCCAGTAATCTCAGTAGCACATTCTGTAACTGCGTAATGCTGTAGTGTGATAAAGTAGTTAGGTTGGTGTTCTAATCCCAGACTTACCAAGTGTGTGAGTGTGTTTGTCTCCATCTGCCTGAGGACAGAATAATGCTTTTAGACTGCTCGCACTCCATAGAATTCCTATACCCACCTTTGGCAAGGCTGATGATGTCACCCACCTAAAAATACACCTCTGGGAATGATGTGACCCAGTAATCTCAGTAGCACATTCTGTAACTGCATAATGCTGTAGTGTGATAAAGTAGTTAGGTCGGTGTACTAATCCCAGATCTGCCAACTGTGTGTGTGTGTGTTTGTCTCCATCTGCCTGAGGACTGAATAATGCTTTTAGACTGCTCACACTCCATACAATTCCTATACCCACCTTTGGCAAGGCTGATGATGTCACCCACCTAGAAATACACCTCTGGGTGTGCTGTGACCCAGTAATCTCAGTAGCGTGTTCTGTAACTGTGTAATGCTGTAGTGTGATCAAGTAGTTAGGTCAGTGTTCTAATCCCAGACTTGCCAACTGTGTGTGTGTGTGTGTGTGTGTGTGTGTGTGTGTGTGTGTGTGTGTGTCTGCGTGAGACAATTACAGTGCTTTGTAAAGTATGCACTGTACAAATCACATGACCACCTTTATCAATCCTGCTGTTGTCACCCACCTAAGAATACACCTCTAGGAGTGCTGTAACCCAGTATTCGCCGCAACATGTGCCCTAAAAGCGTATTGTTGCAGTGTGATATGGTAGGTAGGTGTTTGAATACAGGACATGGCAAGTATGTGTGTTTGGCTGTCAGAACCTGTGTAGAGATAGCTGTGAGTGTCTAACCACTGGACATGTTGGGGAGCGGATTTTGTAGTTTTCCTATATGGTGTCCGTCTTATGACACATTGGCCACCTCACGAGGAGTATAGTTGTCAGTCAGCCATGGGCCTGTGTTGGCAAGCCATACCCCTACATCTGGCAAAAGGCCTGGTGAACTAGTACCTGGTATATGTCCTGCATCCATGTGCCATACACAAACACACTTGCCTAGGATATCCCGCTATGTTGCTAGTACCATGCACATTGATGACAGACAATAGGCATGGTGTGAATGCAGTGGGCTGCAGAGGACATGGCACCCTGTACAGTGGTACAATAGGCACATATTTGCTGACAATGTGCCTTCACTATGTTCCCCACTGGATGCCTGCAACATATGAGGTGCCATTAAATGTGATCCACAGAGGCCATACAATGCCATACACATGTGCCCTGTATGGACCAGTGCCATTGACACCAGGAAATACCTGTATCATGCTATCAATGCAAGTGCAGGGTCGACCTGCTGACTATAAGCAGGTTTCTCCACACCAGGCCAGTACTGGCATATCGGGGGATAACAGTCTGTGCACACAACATGAGCCTGCCAAAACAGGTACACCTGCACCTGTCACTGTACAGTATTGCGGAACATGCAAATTGCAAGCAATGTCCATGTGAAGGACTATCAAACACAGACATGGCATGCATTGCAAAGCTGTGGCCATACACATTGTTAACCAGGATGTCAGGGCAGATCATACAGTACCCATCTGTGTGGGACATTGCAGACACTACACCCCTGTACCGCATGGCAAACCATTGTTGGGTGATGCGATGCCAAGGATTACCTCTCACCTAGCCTTGTACAGCCATCTTGCACAGCCAACCACTACACACCCATGAAGCAATGTATACATGCATGTCAGTACTGGCACCTTGTGTCTGCATGTGGGTTATGATGCTCCCAACCACAGTCACTCCCAGTATAACCCTTGTTGGCATACCAACAGATGTCAAACACTTTTACATGCACTAGCCCATAGAACCTTCAGATATCCCCTGTGGTGCATGAAGTCCAGTGCATTACTACAGTGTGGCAAACTAAGTAGTTAGGTTGTGTATTTGTGGCCCTGGCAAAGAGTGTCAACGCGAGTCCATTAGAGAGTGTGGTTGTGGTGACAATGGCATCCATTCACATGGACAGATATGTGTGCTACACCTAATGTATGTCTACTATATCTCTGTTGCAGATGTCTTTAACCTACACACATATATGTTCTTACAGCACAGCAACATGTCGGCTTTGTGGCACATGTAGTAACTTCATGCACATGCAATAGTAATGACTAGTCAGTCAGGGGTTTGACCCCTGTACTGTTAGGCGTGTGGAAAACGATGCTTAGGGTTTAGTCTCCAAGCCGTTCTCTGGTGTACTTTGCCTGTCCCTCCCACACACTCTCTGGTGGATGTGGAGGTTTACACCTGCTCAGCAGCAGCATGTGTATTGTAAGTGATGGACATGATCAGGTGATGGCCTCTGCACCTATTGCAGTCCTCTAGTTGATTACATGTGGAACAGCTGTGATGGTGTTCCCATAGCCATTTGCATGATAAACACAGTGCACTATCTAGGAAAATCATGTTGGTATTTGGCCATGACAGTCGCTGTGAGTGGTACCTGGATGTGGTGTTCTGAAATGGCATCACAGATGATATCTGGATGTACCTCAAACATCATACACAGTGGGAAATAGCCTAAAGACAAGAGGGTGATATGCCACACATGACTACAGCATGTAAGTGTAGCTATTCTGCATTGAGAGTACTGCCTGTTTAACATGTTGTGTGTGGTAATGGCTATTCTGCATGTTTTAGTACAGACATGACAGTACTCTGTTCATGAGAGACCCCCATCTGTAGGGCCATCTACGAACTGGTCAGTGCATGGAGCCATTTGTTTCCTGTGTTACACACTGAACAAACATCTGTG
Organism: Protopterus annectens; assembly: GCF_019279795.1. NCBI lineage: Eukaryota > Metazoa > Chordata > Ceratodontiformes > Protopteridae > Protopterus > Protopterus annectens. The sequence continues at coordinate 735,692,845 of NC_056726.1, read as the reverse complement.
CACAGCAGGAGCATAATGTGAGAATTGCAGACAGTACTTGATGATAGGGATGTGTTACTGCCATCACATCCCTGACAGGACATATGTCACATGAAACAGTGGTATGACTGACACTGTCTGGGGTTCCCAGTGACAAGCCAATAATGGGCAACTGTTCATAGCTGTGGTCACACATCTACTACACATTGTACAGATGTCATGCAGTATATATGCATGTGTTGTGCTCCCTCTGCAAATGTATACCATCTGTTGGGTTGGGTTGATGGTGATATATATGCATACTGTTGTAGGTAATCCTGAATGCTGTTGTCTATCACTAAGCCATATGTAGGTTTAAACTGCAACACCATAGGCTGTATGGGTTGGGAGGTCCCGGCAGAATCTCCTGTCCCATTTCAGCTGACCATGGTACCGGGCACCAGCACATCTGGGGCCCAGCCTTGGACCTCAACCTCTGTTGGCTCTTCACCACCTTCTGGTGGTACCACCACTGAGGATGGGACCTGTCCCCCCTGGGACCAGACAGGAACATGTCTGCTGTCGTGCGGTCCTGGATGTGTTAAGGGGTTCCGAAGCCAGATACGCAAGCTCAAGGGCAGAGTGTCACATTATAGGGTGATGCTGCCCCTCCTGGACAGCCCCCAGCACTGCCTCCTTTGCAGCTGTTTAGGTGCAGTGGCGGCTGTCCATGGCTGGGATCCTCCATCCCACTGTTCCCATGGGCTTGTGAATGCTGAACACCCATCCCTATCTGAGGTGTATCCCCCCACATGTGTCATATACTGACACTGTATGCTGTCTTTTCTGTGATCCTACCCTACCTATCCTCCACGACCATAGCTACTCTCCTTCCCTCACATCCAACCCTCACACTATGGAAACATTAGGCCAATCGGCTCCTAGAACAACATCTGCCCTATACATAGCTGTCCATTTCACACACGTGACCACTGGGCACATGTAACCCTTGTAATATGCATCACAACATACTCCTGTTATCCTCACCCCTGTCCCTCAGGCGCACAGTCCTGGTATGCACATCACTCCTAAATGGTCCAGGTACAAGTGATGAGGATGACCCCATTGTACACACAACACTACCGTTTTCTCTATGGTTACCCCATTTATCTTTATCATGATGATGATGTTGCACACAGAACCTTGCAAGAGTACTGTTCACACATAATGAATGGACAGGTACTGTTGTGTTAATGTGCATTACATGCTCTGATTGATGTATATGGCCAATGTACAACTGTTTGCGTGTATGAATGACACATGTCTGTCTGAGGGAGTCTTGAGTTTACATAGGACAACACCACTACATAATACAGGTGGCACTGGTGTTTCCCTTTTCATTCATTTGTAATGCTTTGTTGCCACATGGTATGTTCCTGATATTTCTCTATATATGTATGTACCTATATGCTGGACATAAACACGCATATATACATCTACATGATGGGATACATTTCTATACTGTTGAATGACTGCGCTGTATGATATGTTTGTGGTACTGTCCGTTGTTTGTATATCTGCCATGGCATATTGGTAAATCACATTAGCTGTATGTGCAGGGTCCTGGTTCCGTGCCTTGCAGAGGCCGTTTATTTTGTTGCAAAGCAGAACAAGGCCAATGGATACGGAGGGAGTAAGGCACATTAAAGCAGTTGTGAGTGGGTGTGCGTGGGTTTGCATGGTGTTAAGTAATACTAACCTCTGGTTACAGCTTCTTACACTCAGTTAGCTTCTACATTGCTTTACCAGTGCAATACTCGCATACTGTTAGACAAACAGGCTTACACCTGCTCGCTTCCGCACTTGCAAATGCACCGAAATTGGTGCTTGCATCTGACACTCACAAACCTGGGTGGGAGCAAGGACCACAATATTACCTTGTAATGGCTATTACATCTGATTACATGCCTACAGTATCAGGAATGGCTGACCATTAAATGATGGCATGCCGTTCGACTGTACGGAATTGGCGGCCTGTCCAGTGATTTATTCATATTATTTGCTTGTTCCTCTTACAATCTGCACCCATCTGGCTGATACATGGGAACCGAGACTCTTCAATACAGACAAGTAATTGGGTTTTGGGACCCACATCCGTCGGCTGAGTCATGCTACGGCATACCTATTATAGGGTTGCCACCTTTTCAATTGCCCAATGTGGGACTTTTATGTAGAAACGTCAGATTTTGCAGGGCAAAACATACCCACAGCCAGTACAAAGGAAAGAACTTCACTGTTTTGGCTAAATAAAAGTTTATTCTTGTAGCATTATAGTTGCTTATTTTGTTTCTTATAACATTTAAGTGTTTTAGATACAAAATAATTGTTTTATGCAACTACTACAACCAACAATATAGGAAAATCTTTGTCCTACAATCTCAGGACATTTGCCATATTTTCAATTATTTTGCATAATCTAACGACATATGGGTCTATGGTTGTCTGCATACGTATATATTCATATGCAGGTATGTATCTGTATTCTTTCACTGTATGTATACATTCGTACTATGGCGAGGGAGAGGCATATCTTTATCTTGCTATGGGTTGATATACACACACATAGCTCTACATATATACGTCTACATCTGGTTATTCTGTTCCTTGTGATATAGATTACAGTTTGTTTTAGTGGGTCTTGCAGTGGGTGTGGCTGCTTGTTGGGCAATGCATCTGCCCAATGAACAAATTTGCTTGCATCCCTAGGGCTGTCCATATTGGCCAACATCAGCCAACACCTGCACACCTAGACCCATAAGTAGCTACCCATAGTTCCCTCACCCTCGCCTCTTCGACAGCATCCATCCTTACTCTGGGACCTGGTCGGTTCTGGAAACACCACTACACACTGCCTACTCTCCACTTCACGGGACCCATTTCATAAAATTGTCTTGGCCCATGGGTCATCAGGGTTACCCACCCTTGTATTCCGAGTCTGTATACACTGCGGACAAAATGGATGATGTATCACATTCATATGGTTTGGCCAATTTTTGGGGTGTCCTGCAAGGGACGCTCCAGTATGTGATCCATGATTAGAATCCATGGGTGCACTGTGTACCCCCCTGTTGTATCCTGCCTGTGGTCTGGGGAGCAGTGGACACTTTACATTTATTGCGTGAATATTTCTTGTGTCCGGCTGTGTAGGGGTGGTGGAAGGGCGTGCTGCATGTGTCTTGTTTCTTGCCTGGGCTCCTCACTTCCATTGGCATAGTCTGTGAACATATGTCATTCCTGCATGCTGTATCCTATCATAGCTGCATATCTCTGTAGATATACACACACACACACACACACACACACATATATATATATATATATATATATGTATTTATGTATGTATATATGGACATATATGTGTATATATAATATATATATATATATATATATATATATATATATATATATATATATATGTATGTCTGCAACCATATATCTATCTATATATATATATATATATATATATATATATATATATATATATATATGTGTGTGTGTGTGTGTGTGTGTGTGTGTCTGTAAACCAATACATACCCCGCGGATATGCACTTACACATGTGTAATGGTGTTTATATATGCTTCACCTGCATACCAGTGCCTTATTCATTATGACACTGACACTTCACTACAGTTATCTTGTAATCGGTATTTAGCACATTATATAGTGGACAGATGTCACAATATGTTCATGTACGGATTACCTATGGTAATTGGAATGTGATACAGTGTGATTCGGTACGAGAATGTCTGTTCATTAGGGGGTTGCTCTAATGAATGCACTATTGCTGTGCTGCTCCATATGCATATATATCCATATACCCATGGCTCCTGGTTCCCCAGACACAGCCCGATACCTCCCTAACACTGCTGTCATCCATTCTCCTGTCAGATTCACGGTGTATAAACACCACTACACACTGTCCACACCCAACTCCTATAGAGCCATCCCTTCGGTTTACTCACTCCACATATCCTCAGTCCTCCCATACATTTAGTCTGCAAACATTGGTGATGTGAGCGACCGAAGAATACTATTTGCAATTATTAGGTTGCCCCACATGGAACATGCATGTGTTTATGGTAAGATTAGACTCTATACTTTATTACATCCTTACTCCCATTAACATGACACTACAATTCATTAATATGTATGACTATTCGGTATCGCACACGTTACACATGGGAGTCTAGTTATGTACGTGTTCAGTGTATTTCTTTTAAAATTAGACTGGTTAAGTACTTGGCGTTGCCGTATTAGGCAGATCACAGGAAGGATTCCATGTGTGGGGAAGCCCTCACATTTGATTATCGTCAGCACAGCACTTACTTTGGAAACTGTACACACCTCTGCGTTCTAGCAGTGTTGTCCCATCCATCTTCTGCAGAACCTATTATTCAATCTACTGTCGATGTTTGTATGTGCACATTCCTATTATTTATGTCTAAAAGGGAATGCATGTGTTACAGAGAATGTACTTCTAAATATTGTTGTCTGCATGTGTGTATGCATATATACCTATTATGAACTCGCTGACCTCAACAGGGTGGTCCAGTTAGAACTGGGCCATCCAACCCTGGCACACCTGGATCCATAATTTCATACCCATAGTTCCTCCACCCCTCCCATGTTCAACTTACATGCATAACTTCCATTATCCACTTATTATTGCAGCCATGACACACCTCCAAACATTGCCTTCTCCAGAGCATTAGCGGCCCTACACAAATGTTGTCCCGCCTCGTGCATTCTCAGGCTCTCCTGCCATTTAGTCTTTGAACATTCCTGCCCTTGCTAGGGTTATAGATTATGGCCTTATGCACTTTAGAATTTTTGGTAGTCCCAGCAGGGACTACTCTCTGTCTGTGTGTAAAGTAGACTTAGCAATTCAACGATGTTACTCCCACTGATAAAAATCTGCCTGTGGTATGAGTAGCAGTGCTCTGCTCACTCCTGGGCAGCTTTTTATGACATACGCTGACAGGACTATATAATACCATAGTTGGTGTTGATTCCCTTCTCATCCCTTGTCTAAGCTTTATTGTTACGACGTTCATTCTTCATAGATATATATATATATATATATATATATATATATATATATATATATATATATATATATAGGTATATATGTGTGTGTATGTGTGTGTATATATATATATATATATATATATATATATATATATATATATATATACACACACATATATATGTATGTGTGTGTGTGTGTGTGTGTGTGTGTGTGTGTGTGTGTCTGTGTGTGTCTGTGTGTGTATGTGTGTGTGTGTGCGTGTAGTTAAATATATATATATATATATATATATATATATATATATATATATATATATATATATATATATCTTTATATATATGTATATATATTACATCTGTACATACATATATACATTTCCTATGCTGGCTGCTGCTTACACCCGCACAAGCGCACTCGCATATGCTTACTGTGTGTTACATATGCTTACTGCCACTTATTTGTGCTTACTTGTGCCTTATTCATTATGACAGTACCACTTTGGTTGAAGGGATCTGGTTAATAGTCCCATACGATACTCACATTCACTTTTACATGTTATAATGTCAGTTTTACAGCAGAACGTCATTCATTCCACAAGGAAAATGATATGTGCTATAGTCGAACTTGAACCGTGAATGCCTGTTCTTTAGATGGATGCTCTAACCACTACACTATTGGCGTTCTGCTTCATCCATATGTATACCCATAGTTCATAGTTACCCAAACACATGCCTCAACACTTCACTAACACATCAGGCATCCATTTTCCTAATGGAAAAACCGCATTACTACACATGCACCATTCCCTACTGCTCTGGACCCGTGCCACATGTTGACTCACTCAAAGTATATTCAGACCTCCCAAGCCTATAGTCCTGGCACATACATTTGTATGATTGTCAGGGAGTTCATATGGTCATCCGGGTTTAGGCTTGTCCGACTGAGGACCGGGACTGCCCATACCCATTTGAAAGTCAAATTTAGCACATGGACAGGGTTACTCCCACTATTAGCATCCTACCTGTGGTTAGAGATGCAGGGATTTTGCCCATCTCTGGCCATTTTGATATGTCAGCACTAAATAATATGGGTGTTCCAATGCTGTTTTCCTTTGCATTTGTTATGAATGCTTTCTTGCGCCCACGTATGTATGTATGTATGCATGTATATCTATATATATATATATATATATATATATATATATATATATATATATATATATATATATATATATATATACATATATATATATGGGGTTGCCACCTTTTCAAATGCCCAAAGTGGAACATTTTTAGTACAAATGTCAGATTTTGCAGGCCAAAACATACCCACAGCCAATACAAAGGACAGAACCTCACTTTTTTGCCTAAATAAAAGCTTATTCTTGTAGCATTTTAGTTGCTTTATTCTGTTTCATATAACATTTAGGTGTTTCAGATACAGAATAACTGTTTTATGCAACTACTACATAAAATATAGGAAATAATTTTGTCCTAAAATCTCAGGACATGTGCCATGTTTACAATTTTTTTGCATGACACAAATGCCCAAAGAGGGACTGTCCCTCGCAAAGTGGGACAGGTGGTAACCCTATACATATATATATATATATATATATATATATATATATATATATATATATATATATATATATATATATATATATATATATATATATATATATATATATATATGTGTGTGTGTGTGTGTCTACGTACGCATGCATATACATCTATATGATTTAATTACTTTGATCATACTGTCTAATGACTGTGCTGTCTGCTATGTTTGTGATAACATCAGAGTTAGGTATTACTACTGTGGCTTAGTGGTAAATCACATTGATTGTGATGTTTAGTGTCCTGGTGTCGGGCCTGGCTGATGCAGTTTATTGTGTTGCTGGGCAGAACAAAGGCCGTTGGACAAAAGGTGAGTACAACAATTTTCAGCTGCGGTTTTCCATTTAAGCGCCATTTCATGTCACGCAAACACCTTCTGCATTCTTACTGTGATACGTCACCCCAGTTCACATTTCAATGGCATTATGCGGTGGTGGTGCTGCGGTAGCATTGTCGCCTCAGAGCAAGACGTTGTCCCGTTCGATCCTCAGCTAGAGCCTCTTCTGTGTGGAGGCATACGTGAATGGTGTGTGCCTTCGTTGAATGTTGTGCATCAGGGTTGGTAACCGAGTATGTAAAAATCCACTACCAATCATTAGCGGACCGGAGTTCCGCTGTGGCAACCCCTAACCAGGAAAAGCCAAAAGACACAAACATATCATTATACAGCATAAAATTAGCAGGATAGGCTCGTATACAGATTACGCGTCATAACTGGTGTGTGCTGCAGTCAAACCGGCAATGTCTGCTCGATAGATGGATGCTCTAACCACTACACTAGTGGTGTCCTGCTTCATTTATATGTATACCCATGGTTCATAGTTACCCGAACACACACCTCAACACTTCACTAACACAGCAGACATCCATTTTTCTGTTGGGAAAACTACACTACTACACATGCGCCATTCCCTACTGCTCTAGACATGTCCCGTATGTTGGCTCACTCCAAGTATATTCAGACGTCCCAAGCTTATAGTCCTGGGACAAATGTTCATATAACGGTCAGGGTGTTCAATTAGTCTTCTGGTTTTTGGCTTGTTCGACTGGTGATTGGAATTGCCTTGTACCTGTTTGAAAATCAGACTTAGCATGTGGACATAGTTAGTTAAACTGTTAGTATCCTACCTGTGGTTGGAGATGCATGAGGTTTCCTCACCTCTGGGCAGCTTGATATGACAGCACTAAATATTACAGGGGGTTCCACTGTTGTTTTCCTTCACATTCGTTATGACTGCTTTATTGTGACCATGTTCATTCTTCATGGATATATCTATCTATCTATATATATATATATATATATATATATATATATATATATATATATATATATATATATATATTACTATATATATATATATATAATATATGTATCTGTCTGTCTGTACATACACATGCATATACACCTACATGCTTATTTACATTTCCCATAATGTTGAATGACAGACACTTACCGTCATGTCTGCTTTAAAGTGCCTTAATCACGACTGCCATTATTGTGGCCATCATATAAAATTAGCCCTTGCATGGCTTGGACCCGGGAACAAGAACACCATAGTCACTGGTTTTACCACTAAACCATCCGTGATACATTCTGTATGGATGGTAATTAGGATATATGACTTTACTACAGTCATTCCACAGTACTGGCAACAAATGTGACAGTCGGGTGGTGTACATATGTATAGTACATGTTACTATTCATATGTTTCTGAGAGGCATATGTATACATTTGCAAGTATACATATTTATGAAATGGACACATGCTTGACAACTACTTATATGCATGTATGTGTGATGTGTAGCTATGTGAATATAAGTATGTACATTTATAGATATATGACTACATATCTGTAGTTATATATGCCTATTTATATGAACAACCGCATATGGGAGGTACCTGTACTATTTGTATACAGGGGTTGTGTGCATCATTATGATGAGGAACCTGGACGAGGTATACAATTTGTGGACATGTATTATTTGGGAGATGGCTATGGGGAAGCTTCATGGGAACATGTGAATGGTATAAATTCCCGATAATGCACATGGGGAGATGTTCATCATGGTCAGGTGTTTAATCCCGGGTCGTAGGTTCTGCAGGATTGGCTGGAGGCTGAGCAGGGTTGTGGACAATTACTGCTAATGCAACTTGTGTCTGGTTGTCTATGGGGCTGGACATCGTGCCACCAAGTATAATCTTTAGAACAGACACTTATCCCATGAGGGGTGGCCAAAAACTGTGGCCACCAAAGACTCCAATTCTTTTGGCTTTATGAAAATGAGGGAGGGTTACACATGCAAGGGATACCTAGTTTGCAAGCCAGAGACTGCCTACTAGATATGGGTAGGGGGCACTATGTGCAGATATGGCTGCGCCAAGCTAGCAGCCCGAGTATGGGTGGTTTTGATGGACATTCAGTAAGGGGAGGGTGGTGTGCTGTGGAGGGGATGATGGGTATTCAATTATGTATCCAGGTGTATTGGGGTTGGATGGCTCAATTCAGGCCAGACCATTATGTGGGTGTGAGCCAGTAACGTTTCTGTAAATGTGTATTGCACATTTTAATGTTCATATGTTTGTGGGATTGTGTTCTGCAGTATGGCCTGTCAGGGTGTATTGCAGATGTGAATGTATGTTCTCTGGTTTCCTTTCTGATTCACCCACTGCTCCCTCGTACACCTCCAGTTCACCTATTGTACATCCAACCAAGTCTCCCCTTGGTGAATTATTACATTACCCGTCACCCTCCCCCCCATATTCCACACACACCATCCATCCCTTCTCTGGCTGATGGCCCATGGCACAGACAACAGAACACATTGCGTACCCTACATATCTCTGGTATCAATATGGTTGTGAGGACAACCCTAGCATATTTGATCTTCCACATAGTGTACTTCACACACATAGGTACACGCAAATACTTATCTTTCATGACATGGTAGGTAGACTGGGGTAATACCCATTCATCTTTGGGTCATCCAGACAAGGATGACTTGGACCACGAATGGGCAGTTATTGAGCAAATGCTCTGACCATTGGTAGGGTTGCCACCTTTTCAATTGGCCAAAGTGGGACATTTTCAGGACACACATTAGATTTTACAGGCTGATGCATACCCACAGTCAGTACAAAGGATAGAACTTTACTTTTATGCCTAAATGGAAGTTTATTCTTGTAGCAGTTTAGTTGCTTATTCTGTTTCTTGTAACATTTAGGTATTTTAGATACAGAAATAACTATTTTATGGAACTATTACATAAAATATGGGACATAATTATGTCCTACAATCGCAGGACATTTGCCATTTTTAATACTTTTGGTAAGGACACAACTGCCCAGAGAGGGACTGTCCCTCACAATGTGGGACAGGTGGTAACCCTAACCATTGGGCTAGGCTTAGCAAAGGGCAGCAGTGTGCAAACATGCTTCATTTTGCTTCCACTTGGTATAACAATCAACACTACAATGGAATATGGCACGGAGTTTTAAATGTCATTTGTTCAAGGGACAGGGCTCAATATTCAGCTACGTGCCTTTGTGTTTACTTTTTATTTTGGGTGTTCACGAAACTGTCTTGTATGCTTTGCATACATTTCAGTATCCACGGACACTGACAGGAGTGATTACTATTAGAGGCAGGCTGTACTAGTCAGCATTTTAGGTTGCGCATCTGCAGCCGTCATGTTCACGCCTCCGTGCAGCACTTAGACATGCCCCCTGCACTCGCACACATTTCCTATGCACGAGGACTTTGCGGCAGCGTGCCTTTATTAATATGCATATGGTGCTGCTGCGCCATCTCTACACCACAAGTTGGGCACAAGGCTAGAACTGTCCTTGCGCCGAGATTCATGAATCCTGGGGAATGGTTAAGAATCAATGCAACATATATGACTATTTAAAATTTAGAGAAATATTAGACAGTTTGTACAGAAAGTAAAAGGTAAGTTAGTCTTATACAAACAGTAATTGCAATATGAAGTAAAGAAAAAGCAGGCTTATGGTGTATTTAGAGAGAAAGTCAAGGAAGAGAATTAGATTGCAGTAAGGAAGTAAATGATGAAGGGAGAGTTTAAGGATGTCTAAGGAATGTAAAGGTACTTTTATAAACCCCTTTATTAAATTATCACTGAAGACCTAAACAAACATGAATTAACAGAAAAGAAAATAGACCATATTAACATTACATGACAAACAATATACATCACATATCTTTTCTTTATTTATAACTATCATCAGTCCAACATAATGGGATTTGCTCAGCTCCTGCCTTACCTTAAACCTCAGCCCTACTCCTCCTGGACATTACTCTGCACTAGGGTTGCCACTCCTCCATTTTTTTTCTGGACTATCCAGAAATCAAATTGATTCTCTGGTAGTCCAGAAAACACTGTACAAACTCCGGTATTCTGTTTCAAAAAAGGAAATAGATTATCGGAGTTTGTAAATTGTCTGATTTACTATGCTTTTTTATAGAAAAGCATAGTAAATCAGCCAAAAGCAGACATTAGGAATGGAAAAAGAGGGCATTCCCCATCCGATGATGTTGCAGTGATGCCAAAACATGGGAGGAGTGTGGAGGACAAAGGGCGGGGGTGGGCATGGATACTGATGATGCAAGGGGTGTGGGCTTACTCCAGTTTTAGCCACAACGAAAGGTGGCAACCCTACTCTGCACATATCGTTCCCACAATTTCCACTTCTATGTTTTATTATTTTTTTTATTTTATTTTTTATTTTTAAAATAAAATAAAAATAAAATAAAATAAAATAAAAAAAAACATACAAGGCCTGATTCAATAAACTGTACGCAATTCGTTTACACCATGTGCGCATCATGCCATGATGTGCACATGATAGTGAGCTGTTTTGGATGCAGTAAGCAACTCTACTTGGGGAGTAGAGCCACACAAGCAAGGTAAGCACTGTGGCATGCAAATTACAGCATAAGCAGCTGAAATGTATGCTAATCTATCAATCCAAGATAGAGGAGCTATTCAACAAGATATAAAGCAACCTTATAGACTAAGTTCTGGCTTTCCCTGTGAATTCCAATACCTACTGGAATACAGCCACAGAAAGGAGTCTACACAGAAAGAATGTTAGGGGTTGCCGTTGCTTTAATTCATGTGTGTGTGTGTGTGTGTGTGTGTGTGTGTGTGTGTGTGTGTGTGTGTGTGTAACAGGCTGAAGTCTATACTGCTGCTGCTGCTGTTCCTAATAGACCAAGGCCAAGAAAGAGGCGAGTTTTTAGACCTCTGTTAACTTATCACAGTCTGCATGACATGGAAATTGTAGAGTGCTACAGGGTGGATAGAGACACACTACAGGAACTCTGCAGTATCTGATGTCCTTAGACCCAAGGCACACTAAGGAAAACCCATACCTGTGGAGACAAAGGTATGTCTAGCACTTAGAATTTAGCTACAGGAACCTTCCAGAAACTGACAGGGGACATGCTAGTGGTGTCACAGGCATCAATATCCAGGATCCTCCATCAATTCTTGAATGCTATGCTCTAACATGCCTTTGACCAGATATATTTTCCATGTACTCCTGAGGACAGGGCCACAAATATGCAGGAGTTTTACCCTGAAGCACACTACCCTAAAGTACTGGGTGCCATAGATTGTACACATATAGAAATTAAGACACCACCCGAGGAACAGGGAAGGATCTACATAATTAGTAAGGGCTTCCACTCTATTAACTACCAAGCTGAGTGTAATGCCAATGGAATCATCTTGAACGTGTGTGCTGGTATCCCAGGCAGTTACCATGAGTCACATATCTGGCACACCTCCTAACTGTATCAGATGTTCATTAGGGGGGATATTACACAAGGTCATTTATTGGGGGATGCAGGTTATGCACTGAAACCATGGCTGATGACACCCATCAGAAATGCACACACACCTGGTGAAAAATGCTATAATGAGGCACACACTCAAACCAGAAATATCATTGAGTGTGTGTTTGAGCTGCTGAAGTCACAGTTCCAATGCCTAGATACATCTGGGGGAGCACTGCAGTACAATGCATGTACATGTACTGAAATATTCACTGTATGTGCCATGCTACACAACATCATCCTCCATGCTACATAACACCATCCTGAGAAAACAGCTTCAGCAGGATGAACAAGTGAAAGGGGCACACATCCCACCACCAATGGCAAGGTCACCACAACCACAAGCAGGTGAGGAGTTATAATGCCAATTAGCAGTTTCTGTGGGTGTAGGCAGGTGTAGGCATGCTCAATATGCCATCACAGTGGCTAGGAGGCAACACATAGTACACTCACTCGCCTCCTAAGGGGCTAAAACCTTCCTCCTATACACATACATATAGTAACATTAATGCAAGGCATTGCTCACAACCTTTATCTCCCCATGTATTGCCTGTGAAGTGCTAGAATTAGACAGAGTCAGCCCTGAACTAAAGCTGTTGCAACTACTGGATTTACAAGGTAAGTGTTGAACCTGGAGTATATTATGTAATAATACAAATGAGTTTATCTGGACATCACTACAACAACTTATCACCCCGTTTATGGAGTCAAACTGTTTTGCATAAGATTTTGTAAATATATCTATAATCTGTTGTTTGAGTATAAATTTTAGAATCAGCGCACAGTTTATCAACTTGTTTGTCTATAGTCCTTCCACATCTTATGCATCTATAAAAAGGTTTCCTATTAGGCTCAATATCTTTACATAAATTTCCTTCAAATTTTTCTTGATTTTGTCTCCAACTGGGCTTAATCTGTTTGTCTAGCTTGTTTATTTCAGTTTTCAAATTTATAGTTCGATCTCTCTTCCATTTCTTATATATTTTGTCTCTCACCTTAATCAGATATCTTGTTTTTATGGAAATATATCTCCCTAATGTTGTATGCCTACATCCTGATGTTAAACATTTTTCTGATTTTTTGCACTAGCAATTTCTCTTTCAAAACTGACTTGAAGTAACAACTTCAAGTCAGTTTTTACCACCTTTAATGTACTGTGATCATGGGGTTATAAAGGTTAATTTGTTGCTAGATAATTCTGCCAAACTGAAATCTAAACCAATGTACAGAAGGTTAATTAGAGATTATATGGAAGCAAAACAGTCATTATGTAAAACTAGAAAACCAAAAAAAGCAGCAGCGACCAGACAAAGGTACAAATCCAACTAAACCAAAAAACAGCACCAATAAAAAGCACGAGGAGAAAACTGGAATGAAAGTTTAAACTTTCATTCCAGTGTTCTCCTCGTGCTTTTTATTGGTGCTGTTTTTTAATCACTATGTAAAACTAATTAGAGTGAGGTGTTTAGTAGAAACTGCAGATGGAATTTTGAAAGTTTTTTTAGGAACACAAACAAAATTGAGTATTTTCTGTCCCCGGTAGGTTTTTACAATCTGAAGCAATTGTTGTTCCTGAATATACATTGTGAATAATCCTTACTAATGTTATTGAATCGACATTATTCCTGTCTGTTTCTGGTATATTTAAGTCCCCAGCTAATATTATTCTTCCCTCTTGTGTTTCATGAAAAGAAATGTATAAATTCCTGTAGGTCATCTGCAATTGACTTTGGTGGTATATACACTCCAACAATTGTTATATGTTCCAGGGTTGTCTTTACTGTCAGTTACACAGTCTATAGTATTAGTGTTATCACTGAACATGTAATAATCGCAGGTCTCAAAACTATCTTTAATCCCTATCATAACACCTCCACCTGATTTTTTGTTAGAATGTTTGTTACAGTAAAAACATTTATACCCTGACAACTGATTTCCAGTCATTGTTTGTTAACCATGTTTCACAAACAATAACAACATCAATCTTGTGGGAATGTAGAACATTTTCCAATAAAAAAAAACTTTATTATTAATGCTCATAGTATTAACAACCAGTGATGCATCAGATACTGCTATCTGTGAACTGTTAAATTTTCAGCCTGGCAAAAATCCTGCCTAGTGTTTGTTTGTCGAGTATTGCAAAATATCCGCTGCAAAAATTCTCTTCCCTTGTCTTGACAAATGCATGCCATCCTGTCTGAAAACGTGTGCTCAAAACTAGGCCTGGATGCTCTACACATTTCTATTTTTTAAAACAGGACATTTTTTTTCCATGTAGGTATTTACCCAGAAAATCTTTTCATTCACAGTAACCTAATTATCATTTCTATAGGTGATTTGTGAAAAATATGTCCTAACACAAATATAAGCTATACTATCTAAGACAGCTGTCACTTCTCTACTAACAGTCAGAGAGTCCTTGTGGATAAGATCATTTGTACCAACATGAATAAAAACAGATAGTACTTCCTTACATTAAGGAATTCCAAGGCTTCTCTCACATTTTTTTTTTTATTTTTGCTCCTGGCAAGCAAAACACTATTCGATGTTCATCATCTTCTCTGCAAATATAAGTATTTGTACATCTAATAATTGAATCTTCAATTACAAGAATATTTTTGCAGACCAGCACTGAATAATCTTCACCTTCTATTACAGTGATATCTGCTCTATCAATTGTTACAAAGGGTAGATCTTCATCACCATTACTCTTATTAATCCCACTGTTTTTATTGTGTATTAAATTCTCATACATCTGGCATTGTAAATCCGTAGCTTGAACCATATAGTCAACATCGGTCTTTACTTTTTTCTTATAGTAATGTTCTTCAGTCCTTCCACATTCAGTTTTGATTTCTTCCTTTACTCCTGCCCCTTGTCTCTTTTTTTCTACCTTCTCTTTTTGAAAAATGATGCCTTTTTCTGTAGACTGAAGATTTTCTGATAGAAAAATATTATAATTCCCTGTAACCTGTGTGTTACATAACAAAACAGTATCCTTTTAGTATGTATTATCTTTACTTTACAGACATTAATCAGTTTATTTTTCTTCCTTGTTATTTGATGTGAACTTCTTCCTTTCTTTCTTTTTTTGTTTCCTTCTAAACAGTCTGGATCTTCAGATTGTTAAATACTTGTACCCAGAATTCCACAGTTGTCAGGGGCTTTGTCTGGTTTCATAGGGGTTGAACGATCTTTACAGACAATAGCTGCATCATTTCCTAAATGTGTTCTATTTGTTCTTTGCCTAACATTATTTATTTCACCAGTCCAGTTATTAATATAGGCAACAGATCTCCAAGCCATGCCAATTGCAAGGATGCAATCATCACCATTTACTCCTGATTTACTTCTAACTATGGTAAGCAGATCATCCATCTTTTGACAAAAGGAACACAGATCACCAGTGTTATCAGCTGTTACCTTTAAATATGCAAAGCATTTATTACACTGTATAAAGTATTTGTGCATTAGCAAATCATTAATTGCATACTCATTTAAGGAATCCATATTCAACTTCAAATTAATGAAATATTGCAAAAGAAAAGAATAATCAAAATCAATATCCACAGAATTCAACTTCTATGACAAAAATCACAAAGACAATATACAACTGAATATTAAAGTAAGTACAGTAAAGTTGTTCTGACAGAACAAATTCTGCAAGCCAGACAAAAGCTGTAATTCCTTTAGGTTGCACACTAATGCACAAAGTAGCTTCTGCTCACTATCACTCACAGTTACACTTCTTTTTAACAGTAAAGCTTAATAAATCACAAAACAAGGTAGGATTGCTTAGATATACTTCGGATTTTCCTCTCTGCAGTCTGTGTGAGTATGTATCTGTCTATGCCCCTTGGGATGGCTGGAGCTTGCCTGTCTAAAACCTATCCCATTCTAACAACCAACAGTGAGATTAAAAGTAAAAGAACAAGATAAGAACCAAAGTAAATCTTGTTAACAAGCTATCCCTTCCTTCCTACAAACAATGAAAAACAGTGATAACAAATAAAATATAAATTCAATAAAACTTCTCTAACCAGTCAACACCACAGTAAATCACAAACCAAGGAAGGATTGTTCTATCTGACAACATTTTTATTTTCTATCTGTGTGTGTTCCCAGGTCTTGGCACCACTGGGCTTCAGCATATTTGAAGTGTTGGCAATGCTGTAATTAGCAGGGAATTCTACTTTGGAGAAGGCTGAAATAAAGACACATTTTTCATTTATTTGTAGACCGTGTGGCTTTGTCACCAATCATTTGTCTGTGTTATCTCCTGCTGTAGTATGTTATCATCATTGGTGTACTAGATGATTGCATCCAATATGCAAAAATCATCAAACTTGGCAAACCAAAGGCCATATACTTTAGCTTTAACTGTTGAGAAAAGATTCCAAACAGTAAAGGGCCAAACACAGATCTTTGCTGTATGCCAATGGTGACAGCTCTACTAGTACAGGGTGATTCACCAACCTTCACAGTATGTGTTCCGTCTGTGAGACAATTGGTTACCCATCTAGTGATATAACAGTTAATCCCCGGCTAGGGGAGTTTATCAGTGATACCTCAGTGGTGGATTGTCAAAACCCTAGTCCAAATAAAGATAGGCAGTATGCACTGACTTACATTCATCTAGGTATATCACACAGAATCAAAGGATTATGACAACATCACAGATCACCCATAGCATGTCTCAGCACATACAGCTTCCTGGCATGGTTGAATACACACTTCAATGCACCCTCTGCATGAATTATGCTCCAGTAGAAGGGTATACATCAACATGCATCCATCTGACTTGGTGGGGATAGCACCTGATGCATGCATGTAAACACATCCTGATTCTCCTCCACTGTGACATTGACCAACATGTCATCATGGACCTTTTCTAATTGGACACTAGTAATATCCTGGCTGGGTGCAACAAACCTATGTATGTTGTTAATGCTACATCATGTGTGCTACATCTGATTGATGTCCTCAAAGCAGTCATTGAGGGCATGCATAATGACAACACTATCATCCTGTTGAACTTTACCAGGCCAAGGCATTTAACACAAATCCATTCTTAAGTATTCAGGCAACACTGTCAGATGTTGTTATAAACAGCTATATCACCAAGTGGGTAGACTGGTGAATCACCTAAGTGGCATCTAAATATGTTAAAAAGTGTGAAGTGACCTATATCTCAGGTCCAGTGATCAGGTCTGTATATCAGGGCTGTCTACTAGACCCTTTCCTGTCCATTATTTAAGTCACAGACATCACAAATGACATACAAATCCTATGTCCAAACACCTGTCTGAAGTACTACAGCTTGTGCACAATCATAGACTCTAACTGTGATATTAGTATTATACAGACAGTATCAACACATACCAAAGATTGCTGCCACAGCCATGACAACACATGAGATGAAACAAAAACATGGGAGGTTATGTCATCAAAATAAATACACGACCAAAGGATAATGTAGACACCACACTCTATAAGATAGATCAAGTGGTATGTGACCTGTGTCCCTGGGTAGTTGGTATGTGGAACATCCACTAGCATGTGGCCACAGTGCTGACTACTACCTTGTACGTAACATAACTATTGAGTACATAAAGAACATCCACCTCAAAAGCCATAATACTTCCATAGTTCACAGCCTTCATCACACTAATAACTGAGTACAATGCACCCTTCTTCATGTACCTCTCTATGCATCTTCCAGTGATGTGTAATTGAACTGTACCTCCTTTGCTACAGTGAGCTGTCACACATTTATTGGCCATACCTAGGTAATCTTTTTGTTGCATAAACATTACTTACTGTCTGATGGTACAGAACCCCCATCAAGATGCTACACCAGATGCATTTATGACACCTGTTCCAGTGATGCACACACTGCATACATAGCTGTCTGACAACATTGATGGCATGGGTTACATTCATGGCAGTGAGGATTGTGCCGTATATATCTGCCATGCACACCAGTCAACTGGTCTGCATTTATCATAATTCCACATGCAGGTATAGCAGTGTGCCTCCTAACATGTCCAGCAGATGTTACAGTGTCAGGGCCGTGTGCTTGATTACTCTCATTGATTGTTGACATGTCATAATAGTTGTACAATTATGTTTGTGCAGAATCATCTCTGATCACTCAGAATAATATATGTTATGTCAGAGACATGGGATTACTGGTGCTATTATTTTTATATTGTCCATGATTGCATGTGCTTCTTTTATTGTTGACCATGAACCTGTAACTGTGTCCCACTTGTTGGAAACCTCTGCTCAGACAAATCAGTTTGCACAGCTTCACAATATGCGCCTTACCCTGATTATATATAACATCCCTGATAGATGTCCTCTGCATTTTCCATGTAAGGATACTTATCTCACAAAGATATCTTCTCCATTGTTATGTCACCTTGTGTGACAGTTACATGATACACATTTTCACTATTCAGTCCCTACTGTACCATATTGATATGTGGCTGGCATTCCTGCTACAACTCTTCTATTAACAAGCTCTAGTCTGCTGTACATTAAGATGTTTCACCTGTCCTCTTTCTGTGTGTTGATTCCTACAATTCATCTCTGTGTTCCTAAGTCAATACACACACTTCCCCTGACTGTTTATTTTGCATGGCAGGCAATGTACCTTTACAGATCATTTACACAACTTTTTTATATATTGCCTGCAATGGGATTTCTCAACACTTTGCGGTGTATACACAGTCTTGTACTGTGTTTGGACCTATACATAATGGTATACCCTATACCTGAAAAGGGTGGGGGGGTCAGTTCTGATGGACAATGCTATTTATGAAGGAAATATGACACAAATCCTGGGGGAGGCTGGTACGAATTCCAGGGTCTCCAGGAATTAAATTAACGTGTCATATAGAAAAATTGACCTTGCTATTTATGACCTTCTTTTTGAAGGTTTGATTGACCATGACACCTTTAAATATTTGTCCATAACCAGACCCAGGATACCTACCATTTTTGGTATCTCCAAGGTCCACAAAGACCAGGGGATCCACCCTTAAGCCTATTGTGCTAGCTGAGGGTTCCAGGATGGTGCCCCCTAGCCAAATTTGTGGATACTATACTAAAGAGTTTGTTGAGTACTGAGACTGAAATTTTAAAAGATTTTTGGGAGTTTTTGAAGGGAATTGATGTTAATCAGTCTTTTTATAACATCATTTTTGTAACAGTGGACATTAATGATATGTTTTCTGTTATCCCACACTCTGTTGGTTTAGATTGGCTAGAAGTAGCCCTTGTGGAAAAATCTAATATTTCTACTGACAACTTGCAGGTGGTACTACAACTAATGGAATTAGTGTTAAAAATAATTTCATGTATTTCGGTGGCAAGTTTTTCCACCAGATTCAGGGGGTCACCATGGGGGCCAAATTGCATCCCCACTTATGCAAATATTGTACTGTCCTGGTGGGAAAAGAACTATATTCTAAATTCCAGATTTAGTCCCAGTTGATGACACTATAAGCAATTTTTGAATGACATTTGTATTTTTTGGAGGGACACAGAGAGCAAACTACATGAGTTTTTAGATTATTTAGAAACTACTACTACATTTCTTCACTTTACCAGTACCGTTACTCATAAAAGGATGGATTTTTGGATGTAAGCATAATAAAGACATCCCAGAGTATTAACTCCAAAGTGTTTCACAAAGAATCCTTTTCCAGCTCCTATTTGCATTTTGGGAGCACCCACCCTCATCATCAGAAAAAAAAGTATATTTAAAGGGCAACTAATTAGAGCTTGCAGGATGACCTCAGTGGATGAGGATTTTTTTGAGGAATGTGAATTTTTGGAAGGTTTGTTTAGTGAGAGGGGCTACCCTGCTGACTTATTGAAGGCCACTAAATCTGAAATCAAGAGTGTACATGCAAAAAAAAATTTCCTCTGTTAGATAAAGGTACCTGGTTACTGGGAACCAGTGCATCGATCTGGGTGGAAACCAATACAATAAGGCACTTATTATTGAATATAATTCAGATTCTCGGAAGATAGAAGAGATTCTGAGGAGGGAATGGAGCAAATTAACCACCCTTACTGCCTTGAAAGGTTTGACTAAGGAACCCATGAAAATTATTTTTAAAAAGGGGAAGAACCTGAAAGAACTTTTTGAAGGTTGTAAGTCGGATCTGAGAGAAATTAATGTTAATAAGAAAGGAACATATAGGTGTGGAGCATGCTCACAATGAGCCTACATCGCAAAAACTGATAATAATTGCTGCTTGTATAAATTGAGGGAGGTAACACAGGAAGCTTATCTAATGAAGTATTTTTACAGACGAAAACATATGTGCCATTGTGAACATGTCTTCTGTGTGAAACTGTGGAAAATAAAGAGCATTTTTATTGGCTTTTGTTTCTGTGGGGTGCTTCCTACAGCCTTGGACTTTATTTTTATTTATTGTTTATTGCTTTGAAGGCTGGTTATTCTTCAGTTTTGAATGTTTACTCTATACATAAGTATATGCTAAGACCTGGTAATTATTGTGGCATTTTGTGCATTCCTGCTAACCTACTTTGCTCTGAGATAGCCAGGCTTCCTATCCATTTTGCTTTACACAGCTTCCTGGCCAACAACACTGACCAACAACACTGTTGCCAGCCATGAAACCATGCTTCTTTACATTTAAACGCTGTGAGGAACATGAATATGTGATTAGTGCTGCTGCTCACCTCACATCATTGTTCAAACACATAAACTCTGGGCTTGCTTCACACAAAGCCTACACAGAGTTTTTTGAATACCAGGGACAAGTTTTATGACACTGATTTAATACTTAAATAAATTTTAGCCAGTTTTTAGAGAAATTAAAGATAAATTAGTATAATGCAAACAGGAACTGCTATGCAATTTGAGTGAGAAGCAGGTTTATGGTACATTTAGAGAGAAATTTGAGGGGATTAATAAAAGTAAACGAGTGAAGAATGGAGAGTAAGATGTAAGTTATGAATAGGTATTTGTTCATATTCAAAGATATAGTTTATCCTGGTCATGTGCAAGAACAGCACTAGTTTTTATCTAGGAAGTCTTTCAGAATGATTTTGAAGGATGGGATGGAAGGCACTGAATATTTCTTCAATTTGACAAAACAGATATTTATCTAGCGTAGATGAACGATTCCATTAAGAATTTTGCCTATGCAATTGATTATTTTTCTGTTCTTTATGTAACTATTTTATGGCTGCTTAGTTAACTTGTATCAGAACTGTATTGAATTCTGTATTGTCTAAAGAAAGGTGCAGATTCAATAAAGCCTACACGGTCCAGTAAAACCTTGTGCATGTTGCTTGGATAGCACACCATTTTGTATTCACTAAGCAGTTCTAGATGTCGTGAAGAGCCGCGCAAACACAGTAAACATCGTGACATACTAATTACAGTATAAGCACCTGAACTGTATGCTAATCAACCAATCCAAGACTGAAGAGCTATTCAACAAGCTATAAAGCAACCATGTAGACTCAGTAGTGGATTTCCCTGTTAAGTCCAAAACCTATTGGAATACAGCCACGGAAATTAGGTGACACGGAAAGAATGTTAAGGGCTGCTGTTGCTGTTATTCATGTGTATGTGCAGCAGGCCCATGTTTATGCTGCTGCTGCTGCTACTGCTACTGCTAACAGATCACAGCCAAGATGGAGAAGGGTTTTTAGACCCTGTTTATATTTTCGTAATCCTCGTGAGGTGGAAACTATAGAGTGCTACAGGGTAGATAGGGACACACTACAGAAACTCTGCAACTTCTGTCATTCTCAACTGACAGCAAGGGCAAACCAAGGGGAAGCTATCCCAGTGGTGACTAAGGTATGTGTAGCACTAAGAACCCTAGCTACAGGAACCTTGAAGAGACCAACAGAGGACATGGTACGAGTGTCACAATCAGCACCATCCAAGATCCTCCATCAGTTCCAGAATGCTATGCTGCAACATGCCAATGAGTAGATATATTCTCTGCATGCAGCTAAAAACAGAGCCAGAATTTTGCATGGGTTCTGCCCTGTAGCACGCTACCCTGAAGAAATCAAAGCGCCACCTTGGGAATAATGAAGGGTGTACATAAACACTCTATTAACTGCAAGGTCATGTGTAATACTAACAGAATCACCTGAATGTGGGCGCTGGCAACTCAGTCAGTCACCACTACTCACATATCTGGCACAACTGTCAACTGTATGAGATGTTTACTGGGGGATTCAGATTAAGCACAAAACATGTGGCTGATGATACCCACCAGAAATGCACACAGACCAACTGAAGAGTCCTACACTTCCATTGTCAGTATCACCTAACAAATAGCAACAAAAACAGGAAAGAATTAATAGCTGCACGAAAACAGTTTAATATATGTTAGCTAACTAACACTGGTGTCATTATCACAGATGATACAGCAATATATACACACATAAGCGCGCACATACACACACGCCCACACACACACACACACACACACACACACACACACACACACACACACACACACACACACACACACACACACACACACACAGAGTCCTGACACCCACCACACACATCCAGATAAATATTTCTGTGAAATGCTCATCAGTACTGAAATAAAAATGTTTAGCTTACCATATGCAGATGACTCCACACTTGCTAGGGACGATGGTCCTGGAGGAAGTTAAGCAAAATGTAAGGACACCATCATCACAATAACAATAACACAGGGGAACATTTTCGGCCTTTATGTGTCCATTAACAATTTGTTTAACTGAAACTTGGATGACACATCCACCCCAAGTCCACATGTACTGAGCCAGAATGTTTTGTTAACTGTATCAATTTATAACTAGCTCCACCACCAAAAATATATTAAACCAACTTAAGCATTGCTTTCAATATTTTACTATATAAGAAATATTTAAAAATTGACATAGGTAAGCCTACCTGGAAGCTCCACCTGGGGCATACTTGTCCTCCCTGAAACAGAAGCACCAACGTCAATCAAATGCTATTGTCTGTTTTCCACTGAGATCTCTTGATCTTTGACAGGGGACAGGAGCTCTTCATTTAGTGTCAATGGTGGTTCTGTAGCAGCCTCCCACCAGTAGCAAGCTGTTCACTTGGGCCACTGCAGCTGCTCTCCTCCAGGCCAATGAAATTATATCAGCATCCCTATGACACACCTGATCATCTATCTTGTGTATCTCCTACAGCATTCATGTTGTTCACTATCCTGTCCCACATTTGCATTCTTACAGACATATCCCCACATCCTGTCTCAAGCAGAAAGGCACCATGTTGCCTAAATACTTGGATGATGACATTGTTTTCTGAGTCACTGAAGCGGGTTTATGGGGACTTGGACACCACTTAGGTGCCATAGTCCTAGGTAACATAGAATACAAAAGAAGGATACTACACATAAATATCCCATAAATAAATGCCCTGCTTAGATATAACACATATTATTAGTTTTTCAATATTACTCACTAGAGAAACAAAAACTTTTTCAGTTATACAAATATAAAAAAGGTAATGTGGTTGTAACATATCACAATCACACATGAAGCAAGGTTTGATCCAAATTAAGGAGTAACAATAGCAAAGCAAACATCTGCAAAAACATTTTGGTTGTACCAACAGAAATGGAACTTGGTTCCCCACTCACAAAACAGCAGACAAATGACATTTTTGTACAAAGCAAATGAATATAACAGCAGTGAATTGTTATAATTGCTATCAAACAAACTGCCCCAAAGACAACTATATACATTTACCACAGAACAGTTATTTTTAACTCATTACATCAAAGTGACTCCTCCAGGTGCATTTGCTTTTTCACATTTGCATCAATAATTCTATAACCATGCCATATACATGGTTTTAAAGGATTTCATCTTAAAGCTTACACAATGGCAAACTCAACTGCATTAATATTTGACCTCTGTCTAGTGCAGGTAAATATACATTAAGTGTTGCTTTTATTAATTTATATAGATATAATTTTCACATTTATTCTAAATATCTTAACAACCAAGTAACACAGAAATTCGTAGGCTCATATGAAAGTTCTCAGCTAGATGAATAAAATGTTGCTGACAGTTATGTGTGTAACCTAAGTGGTTGCAGAGATATTGTACATTTTTTATCAAATATTACAAATGTAATAATTACTGTGTTTACTGTGACTTACAAAATTCAGTTTAAGATCTAGAACCTAATGAATACTACCACTGTAAAAATAGTTCGTGCTGAAGAGATTGCCATTTATACTTCTTTCATAACTGCTATGGTTCCAGAGATATCAACATTTCTTTGAAATGTGTGGGCATAATTTGGTTCTGTCAAAAGGTATAGGCTCCACCCATTGGAAGTTACAGTGAAAACTTCCTGAGCTCCATTGGAGTGAATGCGTTATGCAACTGCCAGTAACCTCTACCTGTGCCCAGCATTCCTCTAAAGGTATCCATAGTCCATCATTGAAGGTTAACATCCCTGTGCCATTGACAATATAGGACATTTGTATTTCACTGGAATAACAATAGAAGATTGAGAAGAGAAACAGCTGGAACATTAACACTTGTGATGAAAGTTAATAAGGCTAGGCATCTGAGAAAGTAAAATACCCTGACAAAAAAATTACGCTATCAATAAACTTCTAAGAAGTACATATAGATAAAAGTGTATTTGATAATGCACACACATATATATATATATATATATATATATATATATATATATACATATATATATATATAAATTTCCCTAGTGAAGTAATTCCAATATATATATATATATATATATATATATATATATATATATATATATAAATAAAACTGAAAAATGTTATCATATCTTATCAAGATCAGTAATCTTCTATGCAGATAAATCCAAAGTAATATCAATCTTCTTCTTTGTTATCCACATGCACAACTGTCCTCACTTTCAGGTTCCCTAGCTACACAGTTCCCTTTTTATAGTGTAGTTTCTGGTGTTTGAGCAAGGTGAAGATGCAAATGAGGTGTGAACTCATTAGAACTGCTGAATTCCAATTTTCTGGATCCCTGTTGCAGATGTAAACATAGTGCAGGCACTCCCTAAGTGTTTTTTGATAATGGATTTCAACTGTGAATGTTTACTGACATGGAGAAGGAAAACACAGCCACAATTCAGATTCCCTTACCTCCAGTGGGTTTGTCAGCCAAGTTAGACTTGCAAAGTATGGAAGTAATTGTATCAATATTTTAAATGTAAGGAAGCAGCACACATTTCATTGTTTCTATTCAGTAATATCCAACACCCCCCGCATTTGTTGAAAACTGTACATTATTGCCATTTAATATTCTCACACATTTTAAAGGCAGTGATAAATGCCTTACAGACTGCAAGTCTCAGATTACTGCTCAGATAAGAGAAGAATGAACACCAAAGGTAAGACAGAGATACATTTCTGCAAACAATAGTCATAAATGGTTGTGTGATCAATTATTGCACTACATCTGAAATTAACAGATGGGTAAATAACTCAGAAGTGTACAAGTGCCATATGACATTTTTGTTGCAAAGCTATTTCTGTGACAAAGACAGATAAGACACCCGTATTGTGTTTTGTAGGTTCATTTGTGTGATATTTCAAATTCAGACTTGTGTAAAAATCTTTCATGTGTACTGATGTTTATTTTGTATTGTTGTTTATTTGATAGATTTTTTTTCATAGATAAAACAAGTTTAGCTTTGCTTGTTACATTTGCATGTCACTTGCCATCAAGCAAACCTGGACTAATGGCCCACACGTGAAGCAGACAGAACACCTGCAGACAGGATACAGACATTCTCAGTTTCAAAAAGGGTAGCTTTCTTGCAATATTTGCTTTCCATTATGAAACCCCCCTAAGCTGTACTATGCAGATGTTAGCAACCTTCCACAGCACCTACAGGTTTAGAACATCTGCAGAAAGGAAGCAGACGGTAGACAATTTCAAAACAGATGCATTCTATCAAGTATGCTGTGCACTGGGTAAACATGCTAAATGGTGTCATGTGGCAGTTAACACAAAGAAGTTAATAATGAATATGAACATATCAAACTGTTTTTAAACTATTCCTGTGGTAGCAGGTGCAAGCGTAGGATTGAAACACAGATGTACTCAGAACTGTCATAATTATAGTGATGGAACTCACATTTGTTCACCACTTAAATACATGCAAAGAGGGATAACAGTAGAAATGTGTATCTCGCCTGTGCAAACACTTTGCCATCGATCTTACAACCCAGCTGCTTGGTGGATTGCTATGGAATGTGCACAATAGCATGCATTGCTTATTGTTTACTTTCCATTTAGTCTCATCAAATGAAAGTTCATGTAAAAACACAAACAAATGGATGGCACTTTTTAAGAAAATAATACATATTTACACTGCAGCAATCGGTTATCTCCATCCCTGTACTTTAAAATTGGTTTCTCAGTATTTGTTCATAACTATATCAACTACACTACAGAAATAAATAACAAATGCTTTCTTATATACCATGTACATCTTTATACTGACAATGTACATTCAGATGTTCCAAAATTTGTAGTAGTGTGGACAGCTGCTTGCATATAGTTTGTAAAGCTGTCTCTTAAAGTATACCTGCACATTGGAAATACAGCAGCAAATGTTCCACTTTGCACACTCATCGATCTGGTAACATGCAAATCTTAACTATCTTGACAGGTGTAAATGGCTAACTATCCTCATAACATCTTCTCTCAAACATCCAGCAATAATGTCATCCACAAAAATTGTCTGACAGCCTTGTAAAAGAAAGACTTGTGCCATTGTGCTTGCATTAAATACTAAGATATATAGTCTATGTATTTAGGCAGGGGTTCTAATCTCATTGCAGTCAACTGGTGTGTGTGTGTGTGTGTGTGTGTGTGTGTGTGTGTGTGTGTGTGTGTGTGTGTGTGTGTGTGTGTGTGTGTGTGTCTTTTGAGTCCAAATAGCATATAAGTGTATTTCACAGTCATCACTACAATCCCATGGAGTAGCAATATTTTAACAGTTGTACATGCCTATACATCCATTTCATTCAGGCATGTCAACATCTTCTCTCAAACATCAGTGATGCTGTCATCCACTATAAAGTGTTCTGCAGCATTGCAAAAGTCAGACTTGTGCTGTGGTGCTTGTGTTATGTACTGAGTTCTGTAGTCGGTGTACATGGTTAGATAGGGGTTCTAATTTCACTACAGCCAAGTGGTGTGTGTGTGTGTGTGTGTGTGTGTGTGTGTGTGTGTGTGTGTGTGTGTGTGTGTGTGTGTGTGTGTGTGTGTGCGTGTCTGTCTGAATAGTCAGAACAGCATGAATGTGTATCTTTCATTCATCAGTACAATCCTATAGACTACCAGTATTTTGAAAGTTGTACATACCTATACATCCATTTAATGCAGGCCTCCCAACATCAACTCTCAAACATCTAGTGGTGATGTCATTCACTATGAATTGTCCTGTAGCATTGTAAAGGTCAGACTTGTTACATAATGATTGCATTAATTACTGTGCTGTGTAAAAAGGTAGGTAGGGGTTCTATTCTCACTGCTGTACATTCGTATGTCTGTGTGTGTTTATTCACTTGGTTGACATTTGAAAGAGCATTTTATACCAGCATGTCAGATGGTGTTATTAGCATCTTATTCTCACCAGATACTGCTGATGTTATCAGGTATAAAACATTTTTGGACACTATAAAAGCCAGACATGCTGTGGCTCTTGTGTTAAATACCACATTTTCTAGTTAGTGTACTTAAGTAGAGGTTCTGTTCCCATTATGGTCAATTGGTATATCTGTGTGTGTAAGTGTGTGTGTTTGTGTGTGTGTGGGTGTGTGTGTGTGTGTGTGTGTGTGTGTGTGTGTGTGTGTGTGTGTGTGTTCACTTGGTGACATTTAAGATAGCTTTTTTACGCCAGCATTTGGGACACTGCTGTTACCATCTTCTTCTTATCAGACACTGCTGATGTCATCAGCTATAAAGTGTTGTCAAACACTGTAAAAGTCAAATTTTTGGTGTAGCACTTGGGTTAAATACAGTCTGCTCTAGGTGGTATACTTAAGTAGGGATTCTGTTCTCACTGTGGTCAATTGATGTATGTGTGTGTGTGTGTGTTTTGACATTTGAGAGAGCATTTTACACCAGCATACAGGACACTGCTATTACCATCTTCTTATCACCGGACACTGCTGATATCTTCAGCTACTAAGTATTGTCATACATTTTAAAAGCCAAACTTGTACTGTGGCACATGTGCTAAGTAATGTCCTGTGTAAGCAGGTAGTTAGAGGTTCTATTGTCAGACAGTCAACTATGTGTGTAGTCAATAATCACTATGGTGACAATTTTAAAATGATACTTGAGTCCACAGCTATGTCAAACCCTACTCCGAACTTCTCATTGTAGCATACAATGATGATGTCATCCTGTATAACATGCACTGTAGCAGTATTCAAGATGAACATGTACTGTGACAGTTAACATTAACTACTGTGTTTGCAAACTAGTTTACCTACAAATATTGGGGTCTAATCTAACATCCGGCAATGTGTGTGTTTGTACATATACCTATTATTTTATAGACAATTTTACATAGCAGTATGACTCCAAATACATGTCCTACTCTCCTCCCAACACTTTATCTTCAGCATACAATGATGCTATCATACTCCATAAAGTGTACCATGACACTGTTACTGTCAGACATTTGTGGTGTTGCTACTGTGACTTTACATGACATTCTTATTCTACACCTACACATGTGTAATGTGCAAATCAGGCCTAGTCTCCTTCTATGTGTGTGTGGTCGGTGGTATGTTATGGCACTGTATGATCTCTGGAATCATTCTTCATTGCACCACCACTTGAAAATCCTTTCACATAGCCCATGCACCTACCATCCTCTTTTTTCCACTGGCCACATATCCTTCCTGCAGAGGAGTGGAGGATGTTCTCAGGTCAAATATGCATACACATATATTGAAGCAAAGTATTTCAATGAACCTATGTAAGCCATCTCAAGACCACTGCATATGTGACTACTAATTCATTCTGTCATTGTGTGGTGCACCTATCCCATAATGACTGTGGCAGGATATAATGCAATCAAACAAGTATATGCATAAGCACAATAGGCTTACTGTCTTCCATAGTATACATAATAGGGATTTTTTAATAGGGAATAGTAATGGTTAGGATTTCATGTGATGTTGGCCATTTGCCTAATAATGTCCTATGATACTATGAATGGTTCATAGGTTCATATGTTCATAGGCTTGTACTAGGCCCTGGGGCCTTTACCAGCCTAGCCATAAGATTACCCTGGTATCGTGCCACCCGACCTTAGTTCCCAGTACCTCTGTCGAGTAGAGCCACTGCAGTTATCCCCAGGGTGAATTTTCTACTTCCCATCCACTCATTCAGATTTCTCTTGAAGAGGGTCAGCGAGGTGCTCTGCTTGACATGTATGGAAAGTATATTCCATAGCATGGGCCATCTCTGGGTTATGAACCTGTCCCTCCAGTATGTTCTGTTGATTGTGGTAATGAGGATTAGGTCTCTGGAGTATGTGGTGTGGAGGGATTAGGATTTCTTTAGATGTAGCATTTCTAACAGAGCTGGGTCAGACATGGCTTTGAAAGTCAAGCAGAGATCACCTCTAAGTAGCTGATATGAGATGGAGAATAGTTGGAGTTTTTTGATTCTGTCCATATAGAACAAGTGTTTAAGGCCTAGGATAATTTTTGTGAGGTACTTTTACAGCATCCCCAGTTGTTGCAGGTGTTTAGTGAGGTACATGCCAAATGGGGCATTGTACTTGATGATGGTGTAATGAGGAAAAAATAGAGGGAGACAATGACCTCTTTCTTCCTGGATGCAAAACCCATAGTAATGAGATATGCCACATAGAAGGACTTTCTGACCACAGTGGCCATGTGGTGATCAAAAGAGATGATGCTGTAAAACTGTTCTCAGATCTCTTATACCACCTTCTATGTTCAGAGGACTACCATTTATATGGTAATTCAAGGGAACCAGGTTTTTCCCAAAGGGTATGACAACACATTTTTTGGTATTGAGCTTAAGGCCATGGTTCTGACAACAGTTGTTGGTCTCAGTGAGGCCATTCTGAAGGATGTCAACATCACTTGGGGAGTTAATGTCTCCCAACTTGCAATTGTCTGTGAACTTTGTCAGCCAGAGTTCCTTTGTGTTGGTCTGGACTTCAGAGAAGTAGATACCAAACATGAGAGGACCCAGGGCCGAACCCTGTGGGACTCCACTCGTGATTAGTCGGCAGTCTGACTTGGAGTCAGCTACTTTCACACTGTGGGTTCTATCTTTAAGCCAGTTTGCAACCCACCTAGTGATATAGGGGTCAATGCCTAGCTTGGTGAGTTTTGCTATGATTCCTGAGTGGGGAATGGTATCAAAGGCCTTGGCCAGATCAAGGTAGGCTGTATGAACCACCTTGCCTTCATCCACAACTCTAGTGACTGACTCAAAGAAGTTGACTAAGTTGAGCAGGCATGATCTACCTTTCACAAAAACAAACTATGTGGGATCCAGAGTTTGGAGATTCCCTATATCCTTGTTTATTAGATTCATGATGATGTATTCCATAGCTTTGCATGTCAGACTCGACAGGCTAATGGGGTGATAGTTTCCATGGTCTGTAGTCACTCCTCCTTTGTGGAGAGAAATGACTGTAACAGTGCACCATTCAGTAGGGCCAAAGCCTGAGGTGAGGCTGTGATTGAACAGGGAACACAGGTGAGGTGCCAGTTCACTCTGTAGTTCATGTAGAACACAGCCAGGGATATTAACAGGTCCCATAGAAGCTGTATTATTGGCCTTGGACAGTGTTGTTTTAACCTGTGAAGCAGTAATACTGGGTGCCTGGCAATCTGCTGTTATTGTGATTGATCCTTTGAGAAGGGAAAGAGAGGTAAAGGTGGCACTGAATCTGTCAGCCAGTATATTGGCAATATCTGTTGGCTCGGTATAGGAAGGTATTGCCGTGGAGATTCTTACATAACAATAGAAGATCTTGTGGTTGTCTTTACTATCTGCTGCAATTCTGTTTTCATAGCTAGCTTTAGAGGATTTGATGAGGGATCTCAACTTTTTGTTGAGGCTGATAAGGAAGTTTTTCTAGTCTTGGGACTTCACCTTATTCCGCATCAGTTTCCTCCTTCTGCTGTAGAGTTGTTTATGGCAGGGGATCACCAGATTGGCTTTTTTTTTTTGGAGGAGAGCATCTTGGTTCTATTGGATATACCGAGATCCATGCATTTGTGCACATGTTCATACAGTGCTTTGCTATATGATTCGGTGGTCATGCAACTATTCTCCATTTGCATGGGTGCAGTAACGTTAACCACCTCTGTTTTTTAGGAGCCCAAAGTTAGCTTTGGAGAAGTTTTTCATGGTGGTTACCTTTGCGGGGGTGGTGGTGGGAGGAATGTGGATTTCCAAGGTGATTAGTTTGTTGTTGTATCTAACCAGGGAGGAGTTGACTACTGGTGTCGAGCAATGGTCGTCCATGTTGGTAATGACCAGGTCAAGGATGCTGCTACATCTAGTGTGGGTAACAATGAGCTGGTCCAGGGCATTGGAATTAATGAATTCCAGGAAATGTTGGGCAAGTGTAGTGGTACATGAATAGTTTTCCCAGTTAATGGCAGGGTAGCTGAAGTCACCAAGTATGACAGTATTGGGTTGGACCCTAATATTCTCCAGGGTGATTAGGAATGTGGAGTGTGAGTCTTGGGACATGGTTGGATACCTATAGTTGGCTATGACCTGAATTGCTGCCATACCTAATCTTAGCTGCACCTGAAGTATCTCTGATGCATTATGTTGAGCTATCAGTCTGGAGGTGTACACATCCTTTATGAATATGGAAACACCACTGCCTTTGGAGCTTTGGTCCAAGTTCTGGGGCCGAAAGGTGTAGAATGAGTTATAGCCTGGTAGTGCAGGGGTGCTTTCTTCTGCCTTGAACCAGGTCTCTGTTACAGCACAAATGTTGATGTTCTCCATTTTAAGGACTGCTTCAAGTGAGTGGATTTTGAGATTTAGACTTTTAGCACTGAGCAGCATGATCCTCAGATTGCATTTGTTTGTGGCTGTTATGGTGGTAATTTGGTCTTTGGAACACCACCTAAAAAAGGCACTATAGAGGTGGCAAGATCCTTGGCCAGTATCCGGAAGCCCAGGGGTGACAGATGCAGGCCATCTCTGGAAAAGTATTGAGGTCTGTCAATTGACATGTGCTATATTAACGTACAGATTTACAGTATGGCTCTAAAAGGGTCTTACAATCTATGATGTGAGCTAATGTATTTATAGTCATTGTTGCCATTGCAGTACATGTTGGAGTACAATGCCTCCTAAGAACGGTTGACATGATATGATACACTTTTTATGTATATTTGAGATGTATTAGGATATGTATTGCTGGAGTAGATTAAATGTTTGCCCAGTTCCCATTCCCCTATTACAGTGACACTTGCAGTATGGCACAGGTGTGCATGTGTCTACATGCCATCATTAAATGTTCTGTGACTGATATCAATATCTATTCATATTAATCACATGGACACATAACCCTTGCTGCATACACATGGTTGTTATGCTGTGATATACACAATGTACCACATATTTTCAAGAATTGCAACCTTGTAGAATTCATTGCATGTGCAGTTATGTTGCCACACCTAAGAATTATTTAGGTGGTCAGCAGCACCATTGTGTGATTTAGCATTTGTGTCAGGAAATATTCTGCATGAGCCACAAACAACTGCTCTCTAATGTGTCCTGATATGACATCAGGCCGCTCAAACACAGGTTGCCCATGAAGCACATATAGGCATATGTTGGCAAGTGATATAAGTATGTGACACTGGTACAATTATATGTCTGCGTGCACAGCAACCATGTGTGGAATGTGATAAATGACTGAGGTTGTATGGAGGTCTTGTTACAGTTAATTTATTTCAAAACATATGAAATAAGTGGAATACATAACTGAGCAGAGATCTGCATGTGGATGCCAGCAGACATACCTACCCAGTGGATATAGACAATCTGCTAGTTGACAGTTTGCCTCACACATCACTACCCTGTTGCCACTGGCCATCAGCCAAATTATACATGCAAACATTACTCAATTATTCTCTGCAGTGCAACACATCTGTGTGCTCTCTTTGGCTAATAGCACAGAAGCAATGGGCCCAGACAACATCACAGGTTGCCTATAGCATGTCTGGAAACATGACCTACTAGACACAGTTGTATCAGCATGGCAACCCAGCCTCGAGACAGACTATGTTCCCATAGAACGGTGCACAGCAACATGCATCCTTCTGATTAGGGGGACAATCACCTGATGCATGGAGTTATACACCCACCCTGAATCTCCTTTTCTTTGACATAGGCTAAGGAGTCATGATAAACCTTCTCTAAAAGGACACGAGTCATATCCTGATTGTGTACTGAACCCATGTTTTATTTGTTCAGGCTACATCATGTCTATTACATCTGTTGACTGTATTGAAGAAGGTTACCAAGGGCATGCATGATGACAACACTATCATCCTATGTAACCTGACTTGACCAAGGTGTTTGACATAAATCAACAGTCAGGTATTACATGGAAACTGTCACAAGTGGCCATAAACACCTACATCACCAAGTGGGAAGAAAACTGGAACACAAACATGACAGAGAAATATGCTGCAGTGTGTGAAGTCACCTCTATCTAGAGTCCAGTGATGTGGTCCATACCTCAGGGCTCTGTGGTAGGCCCTTTCCAGTCCATTATTTAAGTGTCAGGCATCGAAACTGACTTACACATCCTTTCTCCAACTAGTATGTTGGAAGACTGCAAATTGTGCTCAGTCATTGAATCCAAATGTGGTATTAGTATAATTCATACAGTATCAACACACACAGTGGATTGATGCCACAGCCATGAGAACACAATAGATGAAGGAAACTCGTGGGAGGATTAGTTCCATTATGAAAACAAATACACAGCATAACTAGAATATGGACAACACACCCCTATGGGTAGAGCATGTGGTATGCACACTTGTCAACTAGACAGGATTAATCCTTATTTGTAATACAGGTGTAACAGTGTCCATATGAACACCTCTGGCAGATGTTACATTTTGAGAGAGGTGTGCTTGATCCCCCTCAGGAATTGCTGACAAATCATAATAGCTGTATAAATGTGTTCTTGCAGAACCATCTATAATCACTCACAATTACATACTGTATGTTATGTGGAGGACATGAGATTGCTGGTGGTATTATTCTGATATTGTTGCTGATTATGTGTGCTTCTGTCTAATGTTTCCATGGGCCTGTTACTATGTGTCCCACTTGGTTGAGACCTGTGCTTACATTGCATTCATATTTAGGCAACTCATTCTGTACAACTTCACAATATGCACATAATCCCTATTGTATATGCCATCCCTGATATATGTTCTGCCCATTGTTCATGATGTATCCACTCCATTGATATGTCACCATGTGTGACAGTCACATAATATACAATAACTGTGCAGTCCATACTGTATCATGTCAATATGTGATTACTGTTCACGCTACGACTGTCTTCACTGACATGCCATCTTCTGCTGTACATTACCATATTTCACATGTCCTCTTCCCATGTGTTCATTCCTACAAATCATCTGTGTGTCTCTTTTCAGTATACAGACTTCCCCTGAGTATTTATTTATAATGCAGTCTATGTACCCTTATTGATCATTAGCACAACTTTTATTTAGTATACCTGACACAGGTTTTCACACTACTCTGCACTGTATACATTTTCTATGTGTTGGAACTATATACATTGCTTTATTGTTTTATTTATTTATTTAGGTATTTATTTATTTATTTATTTTACATTTGTTGACTGGGCTAGTATAACTGGATATATGTCCATTTTCAGTAGAGGCCCGGGGAGAAAAGCTCCAAGGATAGGCAGTGACATATCATATACTACATGCAAATAACAAACAGAATATAAGTTAGTAAAAACCCTGGTAGTTATTGTGGCTTTCTGTGCAATCCCGCAGACCTAGTTTTCCCATAGTTAAACGGTTATACATGTCTGCCAGTGCTTGTGTTGCTTTACATGATTTCCTGCCTGGCACCACTGTTGCTGGCCATGAAACCATGCTTGTTTATGTTTAAATGCAGTGTGCAGCAAATATATGTAATTAGTACAGCTGCTCACCATACAAACACATAAACTCCATGTAGGCTTCGTGCTAAGCCTATATGGAGATTATTCAATTCCCAGGAAAGTCTTTATTAACTTAAAATTTTGTTGCTATTTATATATTTCTTATTTTCTAAGGAAAGCATGTTATTTAGTATTGTAGGTTATCAAACAGCCAAGGTTGCTACCTGTCAGAAAATTTTTCTGACAGTCAGGAAATCAGGTTCTCTGTCAGGAAATCAAGAACGCAGGTTGTCTGTCAGAAAATCTGGTTATAATGAGTACTTCAAAGGTATTTTCCATCACTCTGAGAGCTGCACATTTCTGAAGTATATTTCTTAAAATGTTTACTGTTTCACTTGGATTTCCTACATGCATTCAAATGCAGTGTAACAACAATTATCACTGTGGCTTATGCCTGTTTATGTGTTTGGGGAATTGAAATGTATAAGAGGTGTTTGGCACAATGGTTAAGATGTTTGCCTCATAGGTGCAAGGCAAAGTGTGTGATTCTGATCTTGGCTTATTGACAGAGCTTAAAATGGCTCTTCAGGGAAGTTGTCCTGGTCCTCACTTATAAGAGCAACAAGTTGGCCATAATTTTTTCAACATTCCATTATTGTCAGACACCAGCACTGCACACAATAAGTGGCTATTTTTGATGGTCTGGGCCAAATGTGTGGGAAAAGATCACATCACTGGTATAGTGGCACAGAGTTGCCATCTCACAGCTCTTCCTGTCTGAGTTCTTGGCTGTGGCTTCATCTGTGTGAAGTCTGCATGCCCTCCTTATTTCTGTGAGGGTTTTATTTGGGTGCTATAGATTTCTCCAGTGTTCCAAATACATACATTCTATAGATGAGCTGATGTTCTTCTAATTTTCCTGCAGATAGCATATGTGTGTAACATTTTTTTTTTGGTAGGTGCATACATAAAAATCTTGGATAATGAAAAACATAAAGCATAAAGTGTATCACAGTGCATCTGGAACCTTGCTACTTCTGGGGGCCATAATTCCTGTACATATAAGTAGCTTTGTAGGGTCCGCTGCCATGAGCCCCACTTAGTCTAAAGTTAACCGAATTCAGCTGTAGAGATAGCTGAGGGCATGTTTCATATATAGAGCTGACAGCAATAAAGTACAACAAAACATTTCAACCTATTTTCTCTTTCACTTTCATTCTAATTGGGCTTCAGATGAGTACAGAGACAGTTTTTGTCATTTTTCCTTGAGGCTGAAGAGGCATTTATTTATTTATTTATTTATTTATTGCAGTTGGTTTGCCAGGATAGTCCATTGGGCCTTGAAGAACCCGTTTTCAATGGAGTCCTGGGGAGAAAAGCTCCAAAAACAGAAAATAGAAATACATTAACATTTGCTCCAAAACAGAAAAATAGATATACATTAACATTTGATAGTAATTTCTAGATACAGTGGACTAGCAAAACATGATGATAGCATATTTTAAGCAGTACAAGCATTGGTACAATCAATTGAAGGAACCGAATACAAACACATAAATGCAGTTTAAAGAACACACATAGTAGGTGAATAAGGTAGATTATGTTATTAAAGGGCATTAAGTAGAGTTGGTTATGAGGGGTGAGAGCAAGAGCATTCCCATTTAGATGCTAGATGTGAGAAAAGTGACTTTTTGAAGGTAGAGTGGTTAGAGGTAATGCAGATGTTAGGTGGTAGAGAGTTCCAGAGGCGAGCGAGGCTGAAGGAAAGCAGGTTCTTGCCTGGGGGACGAGTTGGTTTGTGCACTTCTAGTAAATTTTGGTTATTAGACCTTAGCACTCTGTTTGGTAGGTGCATTTTAAGGGCAGGAGCAAGGGAGGGACACTTAGAGGGGTTTAGGATTAGCTTGTGGGCTAAAGTTAGTTGAGTATAAGTAAGATAGTTGGGAAGTTCTAACCATTTTAGTTTATGGAGGGAGAGACAATGGTGAGTGGAAGACCTTTGAGCGGTGGCGAATTTAGCAATTTTATTATAGCATGAAGTGAGCTGTGTTTTTAATGAGGACTGAAGATTAGTAAGTAGTGGAGCACCATATAGAAGGGAGGGGATGAGAAAGGAAGTAGCTAGAGTGGTTCTAGTGGTGGATGTAAGGTAGTCCTTTTGTCTATACAGCATGCCAATTTTTTGATGTGTTTTTTTGATGTTTTTTTGTAAGTGGGAATTGAATTTTAGTTGGTTGTCGATCTGAACTCCGAGTAGTTTGGTATCTGATACTATTTCGAGAGGTAAGTTATTTTGACTGGTAATTAAGAATGAGTTCATGTTGGGGGGAATGAGTTTGGAAGGGTAAATAACATTAATTTGGTTTTGGAGGCATTAAGAGCTAGATGATTGCTAAGCATCCATTGTTCTGTGGAAGAAAAGGCATCCTGAGCAAGTTTTTGTAGAGTGGGGATGGAAGAGGCAGAGCAGATGATAGTAGAATCATCAGCATATTGGATGATGCTGGAGAAAGGGATAGCTTTATGGAAGTCATTAATAAAGATATTGAAGAGTAGAGGACCCAGTATAGAGCCTTGTGGAACTCCGGTAGGGGTGGTTAGAAAGGAGGAGGTTGCTTTTTTCCACTTTACAGCTTGATTTCTGTTGGAAAGATAGCTAGAGAACCAGTTCAAAGAGGAGGAGGATAGGTAGAGTTTGGAGAGTTTAGTTAAGAGCAGGGTATGAGAGATAGTATCGAAAGCTTTAGAAAGATCAAGGAGTATGGTAGAAACGATTTGTCCTGAGTCACGGGCTTTATTGATCGTTTCTAGGAAGGAGAGAAGGGCAGTCATGGTGCTGTGATTAGGTCTGAAACTGTGTTGTGTGGGGGTGATAAGATTATTGTCAAGGAGATGAGGGAGGAGTTGAAGTTGTACACATTTTTCAAGGATTTTTGCAATGGGGGACAGGATGGCTATGGGACGGAAATTGGTAATGCTGTTATTGTTACCACCTTTGTGTAGTGGTATGATATATGCTTGTTTCCAAATTTGGGGAACTGAGCCTTCTTGAAGGGAGCGGTTAATTAAGATGCTGATGGGATAGGCAAGACTTTCTGCAGCGATGCTAAGAAAGTAAGAAGGGATATTATCAGGAGCATTGGTACATGGTTTCAATTTCTGAAGGAGTTTCTTAATGGTAGCAGTAGGTATGGGATTTAAAGTGAAAAGAGTGCAGTTATAGGGTGTTGAATGTGGGGTGGTATAGGTGAGGATGGAATTTGTGCAGAAAGGGGTATAGTGGGATTAGTGGGAGTAGAGTAGGGTGTGGATGAAGAGATACTGGGGGTTGGTGTAGGGGTGTAAGATGTAGTGGAGGAAATAGAGAAAGAGGAGGTTAGTTTGGAAATAGAGTCAATAAAGAAGGAATTGAATTGGGTAGCTAAATCTAGTTCTGGAGCATTAGGATCTGGGTTTGGAGTATCTGGTTTACTGGGGTGGAGGAGAGTGGAGATTCCTTTCCAGAATTTTTGAGGGTTGTTTTTGTTTTGGTTTTGGAGAGTAGAGTAGTAATTTTGTCTATCAGAGGAGATGTGTTTCTTAACTTTATTGCGGAGCATTTTATATTCATTAAGGAGTGGGGTTGCCTTATGTTTTTGAAAACGTGCCCATGCTTTGTCTCTTTGTCTCATAGTAGAAAGAGTGGTTTTAGATAGCCAAGGGGCTGTGTTAGTTTTTATTCTCTTAGTCCGTAGGGGAGCTTGAGAATCAAGTATTTTTAAGAATGTTGAGTTAAAATATGAGACAGCATTGTCTAGAGGTAGTGTTTTTAGACAGGTCCAATTTACTGCTTTTAGAGAGTTTGAAAAGGTTGTTGGGTTGAACTTTTTTCGGTCACGGATAGTAATGATGTTGTGGGTCCGTTGAAGGATAGTGGGAAGTCGGTGTGTAAAAGTGGGTAGGTGATCACCTAGAGGGTCGGGAAGGATGCCGCTGTTGGTGAAATAGTGGGGATGAGAGACTAGAATCCAGTCCAGTATGCTCCCATTTGAGGGGTTTTGGCAGGGTGAGTGGGTAAGTTGACTAGTTGAGAGAAATTGTAGAGGTTGATATTGGTGGTGTTTGCAGGAGCCTGGATAAGGGCCCAGTTAATGTTTACATCACCAAGGATTATGGTTTCGTTACTAATGTTGCTGGAAAGCCAACAGAGTATAAGTTCAAGTGTAGAGATATTATCCCCTGGTGGGATATAGAGGGAAGCTATATATATGTGCTTGTGATTATTGATCTGTAATAGAGTAAGGAGAAGTTCAGCGTTGTTAAATTGTGGGATAGGTTTGTTGTAGGGTGTAACTACTAGGGAGGAGGAATATATGAGAGCAACTCCTCCGCCTTTTTTGAGAGGTCTATCCTTTCTTATAATGGAGTAGTTAGGGGGAATAATGTCAGAGTCCTTAATATGAGGCTTTAGCCAGGTTTCAGAGATAGTCAAGATGTCAGGTTTATTGTGTGTTAGCCAAGCATGAAGGTTAGGGTCTTTGTTAACGATACTTTGTGGATTTAAGGAAGTGAATAATAAGGATTTAGTAGTGGTGGATATAGTGGCAGGGCCTGGGTTGGGATGGATGTCACCTGATAAGAGAGTACCAATTGGGTGTGGTATAAAATAATTTAGGCGGATAGATAGCAGGGTTGTGAGATTGGGATTTGTGGTAAATTGGGTGGTTTTATTGGTAGTTATGGGAATGGATATTGTGTGATGGGAGATAAGTCTATATCGATATAGAAGGAGGTTGTCTGAGGGATATAAATGGGGGGAAATAAGTGAGTATGATTGTGATTGAGGTGAGTTGTGGTGGTTAGTTATGTGAAAGGATGTAAAGGTGAAGGAGGTAGTGGGCTGAGAGAGATAGTGGAGGCAGGATAAGGAGAAGAGAAGTAGTAGTGAAAGGGTGATGAAGGAGTATTTACAGAGCATGATGTGGAAGAGTAACAATAGAGCAGTAATAGAAGTGGTATAGTATGTTATATAAGAGATAATTATGTGTAGAGAAGGTGAAAGTTATTTTAGAAATAGGGAGTGAAGTATTAGCTATAGAAAATAGGGAGAGTAGTATTAGTTATAGAGGGGTGTGATCTAGAGGAGAGACTGGAGGATGTTTTGTTAATAGGTTGAAATAGGGGGTGGAGTGATAGTTGATTTTGGCGGGAAAAGAAGGGAAGGTATGGTGGGAGGAGTGATCACTGATTGGGGTAGAATGGAAGTGGGAGTGGTGTTGGAGGGATAAATGTAGGCGTGCTGGGGGGGGGTGGGAATTGGGGGCAGGGTAGGGGAGCGGAGTGAGCCCGCAGGGCGAACGGAGCGGGAAGAGCCAGAGAGGATGGAGAGGCTCAAGAAACAATCAGTAGAAAGTAGTTGTAGTGGGGTGAGTATGCAGAGGGGTATATAGAGGGGACCTAGATACTTGTGAAGAGTTGGTATAAGAGAATGGGAGCAGGAGTGAAAAAAGGAAAGATTAGAGGTGTAGAGAGACAAAGAGTATAGGAGAGATAGGGTGACAAGAAGAACTGTTATAGCTCAGTGAGAATAAAAAGGTGAGTAAAATAAGTCTATTCAGGCAAGGGAGGATGCCACCTAGTGGACAAAAGCAGAAATGCACCTTAATCCACAAGGAATGTCCTGGGACAATTTGGGCTGAAAGAAGAAGGGAGGTAGAGTGAGCGAAAGAATAGAGAAGCTGGGATACAGGGGGTTAAGCTGCTGGCTATCCTGGCAGGGGGTGCGTTAAAGCAGCTAGCAAGTCTTATACAATTGTATAGATAAAGGTCTAGCAGCCAATACACATACTTCTTTGTATTCCTCTTGTTCACTTTCCAAGGGAGTAAGGCAGGAAAAGGGTACGTTTGTTCCAGTAGTTGGGATTAACAGAGGTACCTTAAATTTGTCCACCCAGGCGAGTCACAGGGGTAGATCAGGGGTATAATGCTAGAAGACAAAGAAATGTGAGAAAAGTAGAGGTTTAGTAATGGAAACACATCATTGACTCCAAGGCAGTACAATCATAAGAAACGACACACAATTTATCTAGTAGAGAGCAGATAGGGCAGTCATACTACAAGCAGTTTTGTACAGAAAACCAATATTCAATTAACACATAGCAGAAAACTAAAAGGGCAGTCATACCACAAACAGTTACATACAGAAAACCATATTCAAGTAACACATTGTAAAAAAGTCTATCTTCATGATATAGGGAGGGGAAAAAGCAGTCATAAAATCAGTACACACTAAATTATCAAAGCGGTCAGGTAGCAGACCTCAATATAGACAGGAGCAAGTTCTTGTTGCATACGCTCTATAACGCTTGTGAAGATGGCGTATTACATTAACAAGCACGTGGACA
The DNA here is from genome assembly GCF_019279795.1 of Protopterus annectens. Taxonomy (NCBI): domain Eukaryota; kingdom Metazoa; phylum Chordata; order Ceratodontiformes; family Protopteridae; genus Protopterus; species Protopterus annectens. Next base: position 735,650,680 of record NC_056726.1, on the reverse strand, counting down.
ATTAGCTGTTCCGAATGGTGATACTGTGTTTTAGGAAAGTTAACCAATATGCTCTCTAAACAACCCTAATATAGTTATCATAGCCGGAAAACAACGTACCATGAGGTTAATAGTAGTTTTAAACGTCAACAACGTTTGTGAAGAGAAGTTACTCAGTGCACACCAGAATCATCAGTGCGGCAACTAATAGGCATTAGTAATATTACATATCCAACAAACAGGCATAATAAAGGCAGTTTGTAACAGCGTTTGACCAGTATTGAGCATAAAAAGGCAGTTTGTAACAGCGTTTGACCAGTAAATAACAGTACGCTTCAAATTAGACAGTGGTCATCTATAATGCGCTATAAAAGCTGAACACATCAATTGTAGTATATGAAGAGATGAGGACGGGACATGGCCGATAGCGTCCCTGTGAGTGGGAGTATGCGCAGGCAATAAAACATTAGCGACTCCTATATTAAAGGCGCTATTGCCTTAAAAAACATCTCAAACGGCAACACTATCCCTGCGCTTATAGAGTAGGCAGCACTAGATTATTACACAAAAGAAATAATGAAAAAAATCAAACTACAGGATCTACTTACAGTAGAAACAACGCTCTACCAGGAATGCACAGCAGCTGGGGTCGGGCTTGTTTAAAAATGGCGCCCGCAGGACGAGAGGTGTTTTAAAACTTCTGGAAGGAAGTTTTAGGGAAGAGGTGGGAGGGGAAAAGGTAGGAGGGGCGGAGATGGGAGCAGTGGATAGAGACCGGAAAATATGTAAGGCAGTGGCAGAGGGGGAGGGACATATAGAAAGTAATCAGAATGGAAAGGCAGGGTTAGAGAGTAAGGAGAGGTATGAGAAGCAAAGCAGAAACATGTAAGTCAGTGGAAGAGGGGGAGGGACATGAGAAAAAAACCAAAAAGGAAGGCAGATTCAATGGGGTAAGGAGAGATATGGGAATCAGAGCAAAAGATCTGTTGATATAACAGCAACAACTTACAATTATGATTATATTCCTCTGTCCTTTCACTTTTTATTTTTATTTTATTTTACATTTGTTGACCGGGCTAATCTAGCTGGACATATATCCGTTTACAGTAGAGGCCCGGGGAGAAAAGCTCCAGTATGGACAAAATAACAGAGATTAATAACAATTTTCTTAGAAGATTTATACAAGGTACAAGAGAGGATAACTATCACATTTTAAAAAATAAGTACAAGTTAACAACAAAAAGCAAAATCTACATAGTAAAGTTATTCAGAGATCTAGGAATCCCTTAGTGTTCACCTCTCAAATCCAGAAAGCTTCAGGTAGGGCCAGTAAGGGGACAGGAATAAAAAATAATAATATCTTTCATTCCAATTTAACACAATATGGATGTATGGAAAATCATTGGGGGGATTCAATAAAGCCTACATGGTCATTTTCCACTGTGTGTGTGTCACGATGCACATAAAGCTGCAAATACTTTTAGATTAAGTAAACTCCGTTTATTGGTATACACTCGTGAAAACAAGGTAAATACTGTGGCATGCTAATTATAGCATAAGTAGCTGAATCATATGCTAATCAAGCAAAACAACACAGTGGAATGATTCAGTAAACTCCAAAGCAACCATGTAAACTCCATGCTGGCATTCCCCATGTATTTGAAAACTTTTCAGATACAGCCACGGAAAGGAGTCTACATGGACAGAATAGCAAGTAAATGTTAACTTTATACAGAACTGACCTTAACATGTGACAGCAGATACATAATTCCAGTTCTATACAGGGTAAATGCAACAAAAGGATAGTACCAATAGCAACATATCCTTTTAGAGTGCCATGATATAAATGCAGCTTTGCTCCACCACCCCCTAAATGAAGAACACACTTGTAACTAATGCAGACAGTTAAAAGTGTAAACTCCATAAAATAGACTATTTGTAGTGCCATGTAAGCATATGCAGTATATAGCTGCCTAAATATAGGCATAATGCTTCAAAAACAGTATTCTGTGCAGATATATGGCAAAGTAATACCTTCTCTTGTATGTTCAACATTTGACTCCCCTTCAGTTTGCTACCCATGTAGATTCAGGGTTGTCGGCATGGTGAAGACGCAAATGAGGTCTGAACTTATTAGAATTGATGAATCCCAATAAATTGAAACCATGTAGGGATGTTCACATTGTGTAGGCACTCCCCAGTGTTTGTTTTCAATGGATGGTAACAGTGAATGATGACATCAGGGTGGTGTGTCAGATTAGACTTACAGAGGTGTATATGTAGGTCTGTGAAGGGTGAAAATTCATATAAACAGTGCACAATTCACAAGTTCTGTTTCATTAAGATCTAACCTCCTCTTCATTTGTTGGCAAAATGTGTCGTCTCTGTCTGCTTTAAGTATTTTTTTATTTTATTGGTCACTGTTTGCACAATATGGTGCTTAGCTCAATCACAACAAATGGTGGAATGAATGGCAGGTTTCCCAGTACTTGTCATGTAACTATTCTTGTGGCAGCATGTGTATATGTAGAACTGGAGTATAGATGATCCTGGGTTCTAGTACAGGATGTGCAACCTTTCCTTCACTTTTTGTGCTCCATGTTTGGGTGATTTCATGGGAACAAAGGAAAGTAATACCAGTTTTACCTGTATTTACCTTATTTATGCAGAGGTGTGCGGAGATGCGCATAGTGCACTAACGAGCAAGTAGCAGGTGTGTTTAATAGATGCATGTTAATGAACCAATTCAACATAGTGGAGCTATTCAACAAGCTATAAAGCATCCATGTAGACTCCATGCTGTTTGTTTCCTGCATACTTCAATACTATTGGAGTAGAGACACAGAAAAACTACAGGGACACAATGCTAGGGGTTGCTGCTGCTGCTTTGATCCATCTATATGTGATAGAGTCTGAAGCCAATTGTACTGCTTCTGGTGACAATAGGCCTGGGCCAAGAAGGAGAAGGGTTTTCAGGTTCTGGGTAACTTTTCAGATGCTACATGACCTGGAGATTGTAGAGTGCTACAGGGTAGACAGGAACATACTACAAGAACTCTGTGACCTCTGCCACCCTCAACTCAGAGCCAGAGCCAACTGAGGGGAACCCATCCCAGTGTAAACTAAAGTATGAGTAGCCCTTCGAATCTTAGTTACAAGTACATTTCAAAGGCCAACTGAGGACATGGTATCACAGGCATCAGCATCCAGGATCCTCCACCAGTTCATGGATGCTATGCTCATACATCACAGTGAGCACATATGTTTTCCCTGTAACTCTGAGGAGACGGCCAAAAATATGCAACAGTTCTACCATGTAGTTCACCTGAAGTATTGGCTGCCATAGATTGCAGTCATGTACACATTAAAGCACCACCTGGTGAGCAGGGTAAGATCTACATTAACCAGAAGAGATACCACTACATCAACTGCCAAGTCATGTATAATGCCCAGGGTATTATCTTGAATGTGTGTGCTGCCAACCCTGGCAGTTATCATGACTCCCATATCTGGTACACATCACAGCTGCACCAGATGTTTGCTAGCTGGGACATACCACAGGGCCATTTACTGGGAGATGATGGCTATGCATTAGAACTGTGGCTGACGACACCCATCAGAAGTGCACACACACAAAAACACACACACAGCCTCATTATGGCATTCTTCCTTGTCTGTGTCTGTGCACTGCTGACACCCATCAGAAGTGCACACACAGCCATGGAAGAATGCCATAATGAGGCACATGCTCAAACCAGAAACATCATAAAGCATGTGTATGGGCTACTGAAGTCATGGTTGCAGCTTCTAGATACATCTAGTGGAGTCCTGCAGTATAATCCATGCACATGTGCACAAATCTTTACAGTATGTGCGATGATACACAATCTGATCTTGCAGAAACAGCTGCAGCAGGATCAGCAAGGGGACAGGGCACAAATCCCCCCACCAATGCCTGGGTCACCACAACCACAGTCAGAGCAGGACTTGGAGGGGGAACAACGAGCTGGTGTGGCTGGAGGTAGATATAGGCATGCTCAGTATGCCCTTGGTTTGGCTAAGACACAACGCATAACACATTCACTGACCACCTAGGTGCCTAATACCTTTCTCCTAGTCACATACATATAGTAAAATTGATGCCAGGCAACTCATACAACCTTTATCTCTCCGTGTCTCTTCAGCTGACACGGACATTCTCCAAAAGGTCCTTACCGAGACGGACACCTGGTGTCAAAGTCATGGCCTCAAGCTAAATGCCAAAAAATGCATAGTCATTCCATTTGAGAAAAAAAAAACACCCATGAATTACCACATAGGTGGCAGCCCCCTTAATACAGAAGAGGTAGTAAGAGATCTGGGGACCCAGTTAGATAGTAATCTCTCCTTTGACAATCATATTGCCAAAGTAGTTAGGAAATCCTTCTATGTTGCCCATCTAATTACTAAAGGGTTCGCATCTAGAAATAAAGAGGTTATAGTGCCCCTCTACTCGTCCTTCATTAGACCCATCATAGAGTACAATGCCCCATTTGGGATATAACCCACAAGACACTTCCAACAGCTGGAAAGACCACAAAAGTACCTCACCAAGAGGATTACTGGTCTCAAACATATGTCTTATGCAGTCCGACTGAAAAAAACTCTGGCTGTACTCAGTGGCATATCGCTTACTCAAAGGTGATCTCTGCCTGACTTACAAAGCCATGTCCAACTCAGAATTGATGGACATGCTCCACCTAAAGAAATCCAAGTCACTGTGAGCCACGCGGTCTAGTGAGCTAAACCTCGCCACAACAATAAATAGAACATGCTGAAGGGATAGATTCCTGTCACAGAGACTCCCCATGCTTTGGAACAAAATTCCAAATTACATCAGGCAGAGGCCCTCACTAACACTCTTCAGGAGAAACCTTGACGAGTGGATGGGTAACAGAAAATACACCTCTGGGATCACTTCATTGGCTCTGCTTGACAGAGGATCAGTTAATTAATCAATGGGGTGGTGAAAGCCGACACACTCTAGCTAGGCTTATAAATGCCCTCGGGCAGATAGCCTAGTACCTACCTATGAACCTATGAACCTATGTATTGTCTATGTACTGCTTGCATCAAACACAGTCAGGCCTGAACTAAAACTGTGTCAACTTCTGCATTTGCAAGATTAGTCCTGAACCTGCAGTGTATTTTTTAATAATATTATGGAATATCCTGGTATATCTACATTTGGTACAATAATCAAGTAAATATTGTGGATTTGTACAGAAAGTATCTTAACATGTGACAGCAGAGACTTATTGTACTTATATGTGTTCATTAGTAAGATGTAGTCTTCAGGCATCAAAAATTCACAGTCATGTCTCTAAAAAGTACTTATGATCACTGCATGCCGTGCTAAAGAGAGACTTTAGAAAGTAATGACACACATTGCAGTTTCTGACTTCATAACCTTCACAAGAGCTAACAACAGGCAGGAAGCAGAACAAGGAGAGTAACAAGAGAATCATATCCTTGTTTGTGCCATAGCAGGAACTCATCTTTGCTCCCCCCTAAAAGAACAGGCTATGCTTGTTTGTGCTATAACAGTAACTGAGCTCCCTCCAAAAAAAGTGCAGAGTACCCTTATTTGTGCCATAACAGTAACTCACCTATGCTCCCCTAAAAATAACAGTGTATGCTTGTATCTGCCAGCCAACCTGGCCTTTAGTTGCAACTGCATGTCATATTACTCCCAGTTAATATCCTCAGACATTTTAATGTCAGTGATATGGAATGGCTTACACACTGCATGTCCCACACTGCTGGTCAGATAAGAGATGAATTAACAAAAAAGAACAGAGCCACAGAAGTGATCCCCAGGGTGAATTTCCTATTTCCCATCCAATCATCATGATTTTTCTTGAAGAGTGCTAATCAGGAGCTCTGTTTGACATAAATAAGTAGTCTGTTCCAGAGTATGGGAAGTCTCTGGGACAGGAATCAATCCCTCAAGCATGTTATGTTTATTGTGGTGACAAGGTTTAGGTCCCTACAGCATGTAGCTCGGAGGGATTGGGATTTCTTTAAGTGGAGCATGTCCATCAGCACTGGGTTTGACATAGCTTTGTATGTTAGGCAGAGATCACCTCTGAGTAGGTGATATGTGATGGAGTAAAGCTGGTGTTTTTTGAGATGGTCTGCATAGGGCATCTGTTTGAGGCCAGTAATCCTCTTTGTGAGGATTTCTGTGGCCTCTCCAGTTGTTGTACATGTCTTGTGAGGTACATACCAAAAGGGCGCTGTACTCTATAATGGGTCTAATGAGTGATGAGTAGAGGCGAACAATGGCCTCTTTTTTTCTGGATGAGAAACCCTTTGTGATGAGGTGTGCCACATAGAAGGATTTCCTGACCACTGTGTTGATGTGATTATCAAAGGAGAGACTACTGTCCATCTGTGTCCCAAGGTTTCTTATCACACTTTCGGTGTTAAGCTGACTACCACCTATGTGGCAGTTCATGGGTACAGAGTTTTTTCCAAAGGGGATGACAATGCACATTTTGGCATTGAGCTTCAGGCCATGACTTTGACACCAGGCATCTGACTCAGTGAGGCCCTTTTGTAGGATGTCCACATCATTAGGAGTTTCGATTATGGCTCCCAGTTTGCAGTCATCTGCAAACTTCATTAGCCAAAGACCTTCTGTGTTAGCCTGTACTTCAGAGAAGTAGATACCAAACAGGAGAGGACCCAAGACTGACCCCTGTGGTACTCCACTTGTCACTAGCCTGAAGTTGGATTTGGAGTCTGCTACTTTCACAGTGTGGGTTCTGTCCATGAGCCAGTTGGCAACCCATCTTGTGACATAGGGATTTATATCTAGCATAGTCAGTTTATCTATAATTCCAGAGTGGATGATGGTATCGAAAGCCTTGGTGAGATCTAGATAGGCTGTGTGAACCACCTTACCCTCATCTATGGCTTTGGTGACTGCTTCAAAGAAATCTATCAGGTTTAGGAGACATGATCTGCCTTTTACAAACCCGAACTGAATGGTATCCAGAGTTTGGAGATTACCAATGTCTTTTTTTATGAGTTCCATGATAATACACTCCATGGCCTTGCAGATCAGGCTCTTCAGGCTAATGGGGTGGTAGCTCCCGGAGTCCGTCATAGCTCCCCCTTTGTGGAGTGTGATAACCATCATGGTGCACCATTCAGTGGGCAAAAAGCCTGAGGTGGGGCTATGATTGAACATAGTACTTAGGTGGGGTGCCAGTTCTTTCTGTTTTTCATGTTCATAGGTTCATACTAGGCTATCTGCCCTAGGGCATTTATAAGCCTAGCCAGAGTGTGTTTGGCTTTCGCCGCCCATTTTAAAATAATTTTGCTATGCTCTTTTTCGAGGTTAGTATTCTGTGTCTTTGTCTAACAGTGACACAGAAGTGATACCCGGGGTAAACCTACAATCTCCCATCCACTCATCAAGATTCCTCTTGAAGAGAGTCAATGAGGGACTCTGCCTAACCTGGACTGGGATTTTATTCCAGAGTGAAGGGAGCCTCTGGGTTATGAATCTGTCCCTCCAGCATGTCCTATTTATTTCAGTGCTGAGGTTCAAGTCTCCCGAGCACGTAGCTCGATGGGATTTGGATTTTCTGAGGTGCAGCATGTCCATTAATTCCGGGTTGGACATGGCTTTATACGTCAGGCACAGATCGCCTCTGAGCAGGTGGTATGCCACTGAGTAGAGCTGGAGTTTCTTTAACCGGGCAGCATATGGCATCTGTTTGAGCCCTTTGATCCTCTTGGTGAGGTACTTTTGGGGTCTTTCCAGTTGCTGCAGGTGTTTGGTAAGGTACATCCCAAAAGGGGCATTGTACTCAATTATGGGCCTGATGAGGGATGAGTAAAGAGGCACGATGACCTCCCCTGATCTAGATGTGAATCCCTTCATGATTAGGTGGGCTATATAAAATGTTTTTCTAACCACTTTGGCCACGTGGTTGTCAAATGAGAGATTGCTATCAACTTGGGTCCCCAGGTCCCTAATTACTTCTTCTGTACTTAATGGATTACCACCTATGTGGTAATTTGTGAGCACTGTTTTTGCCAAAGGGGATGACTATACACTTTTTGGCATTTAGCTTGAGGCCATGGCTCTGGCACCAGTTGTCTGTTTGTATGAGGCCCTTTTGGAGGATGCTTGTGTCAGCTGGAGTGTCGATTATGGCGCCCAGTTTGCAGTCATCTGCAAACTTGGTCAGCCACAGTCCTTCCATGTTGGCCTGTACCTCTGAGAAATATATACCAAACAAGAGAGGTCCCAGGACTGAGCCTTGTGGGATGCCACTTGTAACTGGTTTAGAGTCTGTCATGGCTCCAGCAATTCTAACCATGTGGGTTCTGTCCTTGAGCCAGTTTGCAAACCATCTAGTGACATAGGGGTTTATATTTAAGCTGGTGAGCTTATCTATAATGCCCAAGTGGGGTATTGTATCGAAGGCTTTTACAAGGTCCATGTAGAATGCAGCCTGGGATATTGTCAGGTCCCATAGATGCTGTGTTCTTGGATTTGGAGAGTGTATTTTTTTACCTGTGCAGCTGTGATTACAGGAACTTTGCATTCTTCTGGTATAGAGATTGGCCCTCTAGGGGGTGAGAGGGGAGTAAAGTTAGCACTGAACCTATCTGCCAGGATGTTGGCAATATCAGTTGGTTCTGTATATTTAATGTCATTGTGCTGTAACTCAAAGCAGATCTGAGTGTTGCCATTGACATTCTTGACATAGCTATAGAATGCTTTGTGGTTGTCTTTAGAGTCAGTGGTAATTTTGTTTTCGTAATTAGCTTTGGAGGATTTTATGAGGGATCTCAGCTTCTTACTGAGGCTGACCAGGGAGATCCTCCAGTCATGGGATTTTACTCTTTTTTGCAACAGTTTCTTTCTTCTGTTGTAGAGTTTGTTTATGGTAGAGGACAACCAGATTTGCTTCCTTTTTCTGGAGGATAGTATCTTGGTTCTGTTAGGGATAGCACAATCCATGCACTCATGTAGGTGCTTATAAAGTGCATTTGTGCAGGATTCAGCATTCGTACTTCTGTTGTCCATCTGCATGGGTGTCATGAAGTTTTCCACCTCTGTCTTGAGAAGTGTGAAGTTGGCTTTGGAGAAGTTTTTTACGGTGGTTTCCCTAATGGGGGTGGGGGCGGGATGTGGATGTCTAGGGTGATTAGCTTGTGGTCGGATCTGACCAACGAGAAATTGACCTCTGGTGTGGAACACCAGTTGCCCATGTTGGCAATGACCAGGTCTAGGCTATTGCTGCCCCTGGTAGGGGTGTGCATAAGTTGATCCAAGGCACTGGAATTTATGAATTCCAGAAAACGTTGAGCAAAAGATTTGGTACATGAGTAGTTTTCCCAGTTAATGGTGGGTTAGTTGAAATTGCCCATTATTAGGGTGTTAGATTGTACCCTAATATTTTCCAGTGTATCAAGAAATGAGGAGTGGGAATCCTGGGGCATGGTGGGGTTCTGTAGCAAGCTATAATTTGGATTGCAGTCTTGCCCAGAGTTAGTTGCACTTGAATAATCTCGGATGCATTATGCTGTGCAACTAGCCTGGAGATGTGGATATCCTTAATGAATATGGACACACCTCCACCTTTAGTGCTTCAGTCCGGGTTAGGTGGCCGAAAGGTGTGGTATGAATTATAGCCTGGTAATGCAGGGATGCTCTCTGGTTCTAGCATTGAGTAGCATTATCCTCAGATTTTGCTTGCTTGTACCTGTTACAGTGGTGAATTTGTCATTTGAACCTTGCCTAAAAAAGACACTATAGGGATGGCAAGAGCCTTAGCCAGTATCCAGAATCCCAAGGGCGACAGGTGCAGGCCATCTCTAGCAAAGCATCGTGGTCCGTCAATCATGTCATCCCAGGCAGACAAATACTGGATCCCCTTAGAATGACACCAGAAGCTTAGCAAATTGTTGAAGTCAATCATTTTGCCCTTGTACTGTGGCATCATTCTGGGTGATGGCAGGATGCTACTGAGGGCTAGGGTCATACCTGCCTGGGCTACAAGATCAGTGAGCTCCTCCATGTCTCTTCATGTAGTCCAGGAAGATATGTCTCAGGTTATTCACACCAACATAGACAATGACAGAGTCATATTTGTACTTGTGGAGTGACCTGAGTGCATGCATTATGTGGTGGATCCTGACATCTGTCAGGCAGCTGACAGTTACTTTCTTCTTGTTTAGCCTGGTGAGTGGAACATCAGTGTGCCTGACTATAGAGTCAACTATGATTAGAGTGTTGGGTACATTGTTCTGCCTTATGGGCTGTGGTTGAGTGGCACACTGAGATTGTGGGCTATGTGTCATTTGGGTTGTGTTGGGGGTGGAGTTTGCTTGCCTTTCTGCTTTGGAGGTCCCTGTTGCTTGGGCAGGTTTTTATTGAGAGCCTCCGCAAATGTAGGTGCGTGTTTTGTGTTTCTATGTGCGTGTTTTGGTGGTGTAGATTTTGAGGGTCTATGTGATGAGTGTGGTATGGTGCAAGTGTTTACCTTCTCCTCTTGAGTGTCTATTCCAGTCTTGGGTGAAGAGAGCTTTGCTTCCAGTTTGGCTATATATGTGCATCTCTCACAGGTTGTAGTGTTGGGTGGTAGGAGGAGAGGGTTTTCTGTGTACATGAGGCAATTGCTGCATTGCCCCAAGATGCCCAGATTCATCAGGTAGATAGGAAAAAACACCGGGAGCTGACCATTAGACATGCCTGGATAGGTGCTTATTTATTAAGTACTAAGAACTGCTTTCCTCTATACAAGTGAGGAAAGTTGAGTGCTGTAGTATTTTGTAGCTTATTTAGTGCTTACAATGAGTTCTGAACAAGTGCTGAGCTCAGTGTAACAGATTTGAGTGCTGAAAGTAAAAAACTGGCTGGTTCTAAGAAATAAAATTAAGCTAGAAGGCTTCTCTTCAACACAGAAAGAGTTGGGGGCTCAGAAGCTTACAAATAGTCCTGTATACGGAAAATATGTATGTGGACTAGAGTACTTACAGGAAAGGCAGGAAACAAACTTAGAAACATTTTTTTCATTTCCCAAATGCTTTCTTTGTACACAGTAGGAGTGTCTGAAATCAGAATATGACCTCACTGCACTCAGTTGAGTGAGCAAATGAGATGGGCCCAGAAGGAGTATCCAAATACAGATTTATAAGAGGGGTGTGCAATTTCAAAGCCACCAAGATTGACACCAAAACAAGATCAGGGAGGGGGGGTGGGAACTAACTGCAGAGACAGAGAGCCACAATTTTCAGTTCAATTAATATTCAGTAAGAAACAAAAACACATAAAATGCAGTACTATATGAAAAAAGTGCAGATAAAAGTGTACTTACATTCACTTATACGTCCAATTGATGCAAGGAGATCTTAGTCTGGCAAAGGTCATGTATTTAGCAGAAAAAAAAAGCAAAATGTACCACTGATATAAGGCAGGACAGCCCCTCATGAAGTGTTAAAGTGGTACTACACTATTCAGGTAGTCTGTACCTTTACTCAGTGAAGACACTGAGACAGTTCTGCTGTTATGAAATTCATTTACTGCACATGAGGTTTACATCTAGCTTAACAATGAAAGGTATATACATCAAATGTACTTCAGCTTAGAATAATCAAAGTCTCCGATACAAAAAAAAAAGCCCCAATCTTTACAGTCTTTTCTGCCTGCATCAGCAGTTTTGAGAATTTGCCAGAATAATAAGTCTTTCCTCTCAAGCTGGTCTGCTGACAATTTGTTTTCCATATCTTAAACATTCTGTTCCTGAAGAATAACTCCTTTCATCCTTGGCCTATCTTGCGTATCATATTGACGAGACACAGCTGCATACAAGAGTTCGTCTAGCCCTGCTTGTAGATAATAAATTTCACAAGTTGCATAGTTTATAAGAGATAAAATATTTTACTTCTGATTCTTATTAACAGTGAATGCCAAGCTATATGTTTTTGCCAAGATAGTTAACTGTGTGCACTATACACACTGAAATGCAGAACATTTATTTTGCATTTTCAGAAAAAATCCACTGAAGTCCATTTTAACCTTTTTTTTACACTCACAGAAGTTACTGATGTTGTCCCTTTTTTTCTCTCACCCCAGCCAAGTGCGCAAATGCACGCACACACACACACACACACACACACACACACACACACACGTTTGTGTTACAGACTGATGCATGCACACTTGCTTTTACAATTTAGATATGAATGCTTCCTTTGCTACTACTGCATAGAAAATACATTTTTCTTTAAATTTTAAAGTTACAACAATACTTGCCTTATGCTACATACGTACCATTTGCTTCCCTCACTCTCTCTAGATAACCAGCGTGGGCCTGCATATCCACAGCTATTTCAGAATTAGCTGTGAAAAGAAAAGAAACTAAATGAAAAGAAAAGAAAAGAGCAGTATGCATACAAGTCTTGCATATATTTAGCTATATATGTATTATAAATTCTCTTTTATACACAATTGTGGGATGTTGCTACTTTGAAACTCATCCAGCAACTGGTTGAGTGTATCCCTTTTGCTCCTTATTAGGTTATTGAAGTGATGCCTACACTGTTCTCCAGTGCACGGGATGTCAGTCACACTGGATACAGCCTGAGCCAAACTACTCCAAGCCTTAGAATTGTACTGGGAGCCAGAATAGCCTCCCTGCAGAAGACTGTGACTGTGCCGCTTTACCAGGAGTCCAATAAATATTCTGGACTCTTGAACACCCCACCTTTGTACCCTAAATTGGACATCTTCCCCCTCTAACACAAGTCATGTCTAATCCCAAAGAAGTGTTATAGCAAATAATAATTTCCTGCCTATTCCTGTTATTGAGTTTACTGGTAGTGCACAAACCAAGCAATGATGGCAACTGTGGTTGTGCTATATTAAACAGAGAGCAGCAGTGCCAAACAGAAAGGAAAACAAATTTTGAAACTGGAAAGTTAATCTGACATTTGACACTAGTTTGAAGGGTGTCAACTGCTGTAACTGTTAAGTAATTTATATTTGCAGAAATATACTGGTGACATAAATTTCATAACCTGACACATGTTTGTTTGGATTTATATACTGCTAAGATTGATTTTTTTATTTTTATTTTATTTATTTATTTTTATTTATTTAAATTTGTTGACCGGGAGTGTCCAACTGGACGTGGGTCCATTTTCAGCGGAGGCCCGGGAAGAAAAGCTCCACAGTAAAATAAACAGATAGTAGTTACATTGGATTACATAGCGATTAACAATTTAACATAGAAATTACTTACAACATATTTACAGATGAAGAACATAGTACATCAGTAGACAACTACAATCTTTATCTATGAAGTACATAACAGGCATTAACAAATGTAACAATGAGAAGTTCCTGCTGTATAATAAGTACTAGGCTTATGAGCATCTGAGCTTGCTATCATCAAGGTAGTTATTGGAGGTGAAAGAAAGGTAGTAGTTGGATGGGGTGGATGATATTAGAGTGGGAGTTGCAAGGACATAGCCAGCATGTTATTAGGTGCGCTTTTAATAAAGTTTTGAAGTTGGTGCATGATGGTACGGAGGTAATTGTGGGTGGGAGTGAGTTCCATAATTTGGCTATGGCGCAAGAGAATAGTGCTTCACCAGCAGAGTTATTGACTTTAGTGATCTGCAAGTGATTTTTGTTGCTGGATCTTAGTGGTCTGGTGGTGCGATAGGGTTGGAGTAGATTCTGGAGGGATGGGACATTTAGTGGATGGTTTACTAGTTTGTGGGCGAGTGAGAGTTGATACCACTGAAGGAGGTGAGGCAGTTCAAGCCAGCCCAGTTCAGCAAGTGAGAGACAGTGGTGACTACGGTAGGATGCCCCTGTGGCGAATTTGGCAATTTTGTTGTAGCAGGTCTCTAGCTTGTTTAGATCACATTGCCGTAGGTTGGTATATACTGTAGAGGCATAAAGTAGGGTGGAGATAAGGTGGGAATTTGCTATTGAAATCTTTGCTGCTTTGGTGAGAAATTGTTTATTTCTGTATAATGCTCCTAGTTTTTTGTGGACTTTTTTTATGGTCATGGATATGTGAATGTCAAATTTTAGTTTATTGTCTATTTCCACTCCTAGCAATTTGGTGTGTTCAGTTGGGTATATAGTGGTGTTGTCTTTTGCTGTGATGTTAAAGTGAGAGTTGTTTTGAGTATGTTTGGTGGGTTGGAAGATGAGTAGTTTAGTTTTGTTTGGGTTGAGTATTAATTGGGCATCGGCTAACCATGTTTCAACAGAGGAAAAGGCTTCCTGTGTGACTTTTTGCAGTTTGGGTAGGGACTGGGCTGAGCAGATGATGGTCGAGTCATCTGCGTATTGGATGAGTGTGCCATGTTTGGTGGCAGAGGCTAGATTATTGGTGTAAACAGAGAAAAGTAGGGGTCCAAGGATGGATCCTTGGGGAACCCCCATGGAGACAGGTAGTTGGGGAAATTATTTATAGATGTAACATTCATGCATTCACCATTCATTTATTTATTTGTGTGATGGTAAAAATATAGTTCAACAATATTTTTCTTAACTTTATTCTTAGCAAGATTGTGTTTAATATATCCATATATATTTTTATATTTTTATTTTTTAACAACATTTTATAAGTTGCGCTTATTTAAGGGGCCCAATTATTTATTTAAATTTATTGTGTTGTATTGGTTGAATACTTGTCCAATCTGATTTACTTGAGGGGTATTTAATTGTGCTTTTTGAGAATGGCATTGTTCTGATGAAGTCAAATTTCTTTTGATGAAAGCGCATAACTGTTTGGATGCACTATCAAATAAAATATTTTAGAGGGACCATTGACCTGTTGCTTCATTTTGCTGCTGTATTTTTCGGTTACTTGTTTTGCTTTACAGCATCTACCATTGGTTTTATTTGGTCTGTTTGTGGGTTTGAGGGCACATGGATTCTCTGGATTCCCTAGGCTTACCCTCCAACTTTGTACCTGGTCAAGTCGATCAGCTTTTTGAACTAAAAAAACACGTGACTGATTTAAGGTGTGAGCATAACAAACTCGAGCTTTTCTCAAGTAAATTTGCTGAACTATCCCATGTTCACGCTAAGGCTAATTCTAGTAAAGATGACTGTCCCTTTAACCTATGCTACTACGTGCAGGATCCTCTCCAGCAGATCTTCCTCCTCTTATCATTCTGATGGAACGTCAAGACGTTACAGTCTTGGCGGATGTTGATTGTGACGGCGTTTCAGGAGGGTCTGCTTCTCTGAGAGTTTCAAAAAAAAAATATCAAACATCCACGGTTCCAGAGAGGTGAATACTAATGAAGCCATTTATTTGGGAAGGACATCCATGGTATTGTTATCGAGGACCATCAGAGACAGTGTTTCGGTTTGCAAAAAACGACAGGTACTGTGAAATCCTCCATTTTAAAACCTATGTAACTAGTCAAAAGGGAACTTTTTCTACATCTTGTCAGTGCAAAGCTCAAGTTTTTGAGCCTTCTGGCAAACATTACACTAGTGACAATAATAAAAGATGTACTAGTTCACCTAAAGGTGTTACATTCAAAAGACATGATTTTGATTCCCTGCTACGGCAGGAATATAACTTTAAAGACAATTCATCTAAATCTATGCGTGACCCTTCCACAAATCGAGATGGTTTCGGAACTTTTAATAGTTTTAAAGGATGCTATTTTCTCATTCGAGAAAAAAATATTTAAATTAAAGACAATTGAAATTGATATTGTTTATTTGAAGGAATGTATGTGTTTAAAAATTGTCTCTCAAGGGCTTTGTGTGTTTAAATTTCCCTATGGTTTGCTGTATGATGACAATATTGTGATTGATTTTTCATGCATGTTTGATAAATGGGGGTTGGAACTGTTGGAGAAAAAATGTTTTTTATTTGGAATCTATGCAAACCCAGATTCAGGAAGAAGTTATCAGCTTACATAAGATTATTTCTACTGATTTGCTATTTGACCAATATGAAGGACTATTTGATAGAACGATTGAGAGGGTTGATAAAAAAATTAACGGTTTATTTCAAAAGAAGAAAAGGAAATTAGACAGAGATGTTAAAGAATATAGTACACACTCTGTTTATCCAGTAGACAAACTTTTTAGTGATGGCAATCAAGGGTTTAATCCTAAACCCAACCCCATCTCATCTGAGCAAGGATTTAGGGTAGAGGGTGGGGACAATGAATACATTCCTCCTTTTTTTTTAAACGGAAGTAATAGATATACCTGATTCTCAGGATTTTCAGTCTGTGAAACACTTGGAAAGAATAGCAAACAGGAACACAAAGGGGTCATATACCCACAACCAGGTGGTGGATCACCGTCCATCATTCACCAGCAGGGGGAGAGGAAGGGTGAGATATTAAATCATTCCCCTGATCATATTATCCATAGTTTTCAAGGTTTTAATGTGTACAATTATACTGATCATGTTATTGGTGAGGAATATTTTTCTTTATTTTTAAAAGGATTTAAATTTGTTCCTAGTAAGTGGACAGATATAGTGAATGCTTTGTTGGATATTCATCTATACACTAGAAATTTGATTTTTAAAATTTTATTTTCTTCCTCTGATACCAACAAAACTTTTTTTTCCTAGGATTAGTCACCTTAGGAAACATAGTGTTTTGAACCCCCCTTACACCCTTTGATTGCCATTTTTGAAAGGGCAGTCAAGGATGACATCTATCGGCTATGGGTGGGTAATAAAAGATTTTATTACAATTTAAATGATAAGGAGAAAGAACTGCTCAATGAATTAAGAGGTGATAAAAAGATGCATATCATGACCCCAGATAAGGGAAGGGGTAGTGATTTTCAACTCAGGACTATACTAATGTAATGCAGAACATTCTTTTTAATGAAGATGCATATTTACAAGTGCTGATTAATCAAATCAATATTTCATATTATAGGATTGATAGTTTTCTTGAAGAATATGTTACAGAAAATAGAATAGACATCAATACTTATAATTTCTTGACAAATACTCATCCTAAAATACCTGCACTATTTGGTATACCTAAAGTGCATAAGAACATTGAAAACCCTCCTTTTAGGCCCATTATTGCTGGCAGTGGGTCTAAAACTCACAATCTGGCTGTTTACATCATTAGGATGGTTAAACATGTAGTGGCCTCTGTCCCCCACCTAGTTAAAGATTCATGGGATTTCTTAGCTAAACTTACACCTGAACTTTGGTCTCTCAATGTCATTTTTCTTACCATTGATGACCAGGATTTATTTACAAGTATACCCAAAGAGGAAGGCCTAAATTATTTTGAGGAAATTTTATATTCTAGCTCTACTCTCAGTGATGACAAGGTTAAACGTATTTGTGAAATGATGGCCCTTATTCTAGAAAATAATTACATCTTTTTGAAGGGCAATATTATCAACAAGTTTCAGGGGTAGCCATGGGCGCAGCTTGTGCCCCAGTATATGCTAACCTTGTCATATTGGGGTGGGAGCTCGAATATGTTTTCAAGAGTAATTTTATGTCTGACATCTTGTTATACAACAGATTCCTAGATGATATTTTTATTTTATGGAAGGTGAGCCTGGATAATATATTTCCATTCATTGAATACTTGAATAACAGTACCTACTTCTTCAAATTTACCTATCATTGTGATCTTACTGAGATTAGTTATCTGGACACCTGGATTATCAAGGATACTGATGGTTTTAGGTCCAAAGTATTTCACAAACATACATTTTGCAATTCCTGCCTTTATTTTAACAGTCAACGTTCTTTTTTTTCAGAAAAAAGGTATTATTAAAGGATAGGCCATCAGAATAGCCAGAATGACTTCACACAAGAAAGACCTGAGGAGAGAATTGGACATTTTACAAACAATGTTCATAGAGCAAGGTTATCCTATTAGTTAGGTTAAAGACATCTTGCAGGACATTTTTGATGGCTGGGGGGAGAAATACATGCCCTTATTATTTAAGAAGCTTGTATAAGTTGACAATACAGACCCTTTAGATCTTGGAAAGAGCAGGACAGGTAATTTCACAGAAGCATGTGTGATACAACATAGTTCCTATTACAAAGGGATTCAGAATATTGTAAACAAGAAATGGAACATTTTTAGAGCAAACTTTGATATTTACAACTTGTTGGGTGAAAAACCTATTTTCTCTACTAAAGTTGGTAAAAATAATAAAAACATCTTAGAGGATAATCCAGCTATTTCTACTATTGACAATGGAAATCAGGGAACTAAAGCATGTGGTCATTGTGCTCAATGCAAGTTTATATCACATACACCCTCTACTGTGCTTGACAATTATTCCAGACCTGAAGTTTTGTTTAGGAAAAGGAACTGTGCTACCAAAAGAATAGTGTACCTTGCTAAGTACCAGAGTTGTACCTGTTTTTATGTTGGCAGAACTGAGAGGGCATTAAGGTCATGAATCTATGGGCACACATATGATATTAGAACCAACAAGGAAACCAATGCCCTCTTTAGGCACATTAAGGTATGTGATAAACATTCAGGGTATAGTTTCAGTATTATTGATAAAATAATTCACGATCCTGGTGGGGGGGGGGGGATTGGAAAAACAAACTGAATTTTAAGGAAATGTTGTGGCAGTTACATTTAGCTGCTAATGTATATCCAGGTCTCAATTACTTTATTTCCATTGTACCAGCTTTAAAAAAAAACAGCCAAGATTTAAATTAAAGTCTTTATTGTATTTTTTCAGTCAAGTTTAATATTATTCATTGTGTGAGGCAATTCAGAGGAAAAATTCATGATTGGCTTTACATGCATACCATGTAAAAAAATATTTACAGATGTAACATTCATGCATTCACCATTCATTTATTTATTTGTGTGATGGTAAAAAATTTAGTTCAACAATATTTTTCTTGACTTTATTCTTAGCATGAACATGTACTATTCAGCAAGATTGTGTTTAATATATCCATATATTTTTATATTTTTATTTAGAACAACATTTTATAAGTTGTGCTTATTTAAGGAGCTCAATTATTTATTTAAATTTATTGTGTTGTATTGGTTGAATACTTGTCCAATCTGATTTACTTGAGGGGGATTTAATTGTGCTACTTGAGAATGTCATTGTTCTGATGAAGTCAAAATTCTTTTGATGAAAGCACTTAACTGTTTGGATGTACTATCCAATAAAGTATTTTAGAGGGACCAAAGACCTGTGTCTTCATTTTGGTGCTGTATTTTTCGGTTATATGCATACAGATAAAAGTAACATTTGGTTATGCATGTATATATATTAACAGATTTTTCTTACTGACATTTCAGCATATCCATATATAACTGAAAAATGCAAGCATACCTTATCATGATCAGTAGTCTTCTGTGCAGATAAATCCAATACCTTCTTTATATGATATGCACATAAACAAGTATCTTCACCTTCAGGTACCCTAACTACAAGGTTCCCTTTTTTTAGTGTAGATTCAGTTCTTTGAGCATGGTGAAGACCCAGATGATGTGTGAACTCATTAGAATTGCTGAATTCCAAATACTTGGCTCCATGTAGCTGATGTAAACATAGTGTAAGCAAACACTTCCTCAGTGTTTGTTGCTAATGGATAACAACTGATTGATTACTGGTAGGGAGAAGGAAAACAGAACAACAATTCAGAGTCCCCTACTTCCAGTGGATGTGTCAGCCAAATTAGACTTACAAAATGTCGAAGTAATTGTATCAACATTTTAAAAGTAAGTAAGCAGCACACATGTCACAGTTTCGTAGCATCAAACCTCTCCTTTATTTGTTGACAGCAGTATATTATTGCCATTTAATATCATCACACATTTTAAGGACAGTGATACAGAATGCCTTACAGACTGCATGTCACAGATTATAGGCCATATAAGACAAGAATGACCAACAAACACAGAGAGATAAGACAGAGCTGCATTTATGTAAGCAATAGTCAAAATGATTGTGTAATCACTCAGTACACTTTTTAAATTAATACATGTCCAAACAACTGTCATATGTTTTGTTAGGACTGTAAATGATGTTACATTTGGTTGCATGCACAATGATTTTAGTTCTTTACTGCAAAGCTGTTTACATAAAAAAGAGGGATAAGACACCCTTACTGTGCTTTGAAGTTCCATTGGAGTGAGAGTTCAAATCTAGTTTTGTATAAAACTATGTTATGTGCACCAACATAAATTTTGTAGTGCTGTTTATTAGATTGATTTTCTTCATTTCACCTAATTTTCTCTTAATAATATTTTTAATGCCAGTGTTTGCATGGTGTGTAGCTTACTGCAAACAAGGGAAATGGAGGATCACAATGAAAGTCAGGTTTACTTGTGTTTTTCTCATTTGCGTGAATCTTAGCAGTTGGCAAACGTGGATTAGTGGCCCACACAGAAAGCAGAAAGAACACCTAAAAACAGGGTGTATACAGTGTAGTGATTAAAAAGGATATAGTGCTGCATTTTTTTGGTTTACATCACATAACACCACTAAGCGATGTTGTGTGGTGGTTAGCAAGCTTCCCCAACACCTGTAGCCATCAAACAACTGCAGACAGGGTGCAGAAAGTTAATTTAAAATAGATACATTCTAGTAATTCTGTTGGGTACTACTCTAACAGGTTAACTGGCACTGAGTGGCAGCTAACACACAGACCTTAAGAATGAACAGGGAATTATGCAACTGTTATATAACAATTTCTGTGGCAGCAGGTGTAAGTGCAGGGCTGTAATACAGATGGTCCTGGGTTCTGATACAGGAAGTGCAACATATATTTACTGTTGTGGCAGTCCAGTGCATAGTAATGAACAGGAAAAATATACAAGTGGTACTTCAATATTCCTGTGGCAACAGGTTTATGTGAAGGCTGCCATACACATGGTCTGGTTTCTAATACAGGAAATTCCAAACATTTTTCACATTATATTAAATATCACTTATAACACTTTATACATAATTATAAATAGTGGAACTATTATAAATTATATGTATGAGAGGTAAGACATCCTGTGTTTTGAAGGTTCAGATGTATGACTGAGGGTATTCTGTGTACTATTTTTCTGTAAGTATAATTCTGCAATCTGAACTTGCATGCCCTCCGCACTTAAATAAGACACATACACAAATTAATCTATAAGGACCTTGTCAGGTCAAGTACATACATGGTTAACAGGTAGCTTACATCCTTCTAGGTTGAGAACTGCTGATTGAGGGCTCAGTGTCTGTTATTCTAAAAGTGTATTAATTCTGGTTTAAGCACTTGGGCTTTCAAGCCAGTTATTTTACATTAAGAGGGTTCGTGGTCTGCACTCTTGTGGGAGGAGAGGCTGGACTCTGCCCTTCTGAGCTGGGAATTTCTGGTTAAAGGCTTATAGTGCATGCATATCTGAACTGTTTCTTACTGAAGTTGGTGCGCCTTGTTTGCTGTGGCATAGACTGGATTCGGGCCTGCTGGATCTAGCTTTGTTTGTGTAACTTGAGCACTAATCCAGACATTCTCTAAAGTATTCAATGGTATTTATTACTGCTTGGTTGTAACTTGATTAAAGTGTAGCTATCATTCAAGTCTTTTGGATTAAGCACTTGGGCTTCAGACCAGTTGTTTTACATTAGGAAGGTTTGTGGCAAGCACTGTGGTGGCAGGACAGGTAGCTTTCATCCTTCTAAGTTGGGAACTGCTGATTGAGAGCCCAGTGTCCAAGTGTATTAGTTCTGGTTTAGGCACTTGGGCTTCAGGCCAGTTATTTTACATTAAGAAGGTTCGTGGACTGCACTCTTGTGGGAGAAGAGGCTGGACTCTGCCCTTCTGAGCTGGGAATTTTCTGGTTAAAGGTTTATAGTGCCTGAATATTTGAACTGTATCTTACTGAAATTGGTTCACCTTGTTTGCTCTAGCATAGACTAGATCCAGGCCTACTGAATCTAGCTTTGTTTATATACTTGTTGTTTGTTTGCTTGTTATTTCCTGGAAGCTAATTCACCTAATACGCAACTTCTCAGCGCTTCTGTGGATCACTAGTGATATCTGCATTGCTTACTGTACTTATTTCCTTGTTTCACTTGAAAGAAAGTTACTGTTTGTCGGTTTGCATTTAGTTACTTGTATCACATTGCACTCAAGTTACCTGGCACTTGCTCACTAAAGCAATTATATAAGTCAGCACTAAAAATTAAAAGCACTACACCCTCACTCCCCACTGGCCCTTGTTTTCAATTAAGGATTTCCCAATATTACTCTAGCATGTCCAAAGGTCAGTTGTCAATCTCCTCTCCGGTCCAGCTGGTGAATCTGGGAATCTTGAGGCAATGTTATAACTGCCTCATGTACACAGACAACCCTCTCCTCCTCCCACATAACACAAATACTTGAGAGATGCAGCTATTTAGCCAAACTGGAGGCTGAGCTCTCTCAACTCAGGACTGGCAAGACCAGACAGGAGGAGAAGGCAACTACACACACCACAAAACCAGCCTCACATAATGCTACCACTCCACTGAATCAAACACATAAACACACAAAGACATACTCGGAGGCTCTGAGTAAAATTTACCTAAACAGCAGAGGCCTCCAAAGCAGACACCCAAACAACTGCTACCTCAAGACACCCCACAAGCAACACATAAACCACAAAAGCAGTGTGCAAAGCAGTCACAGCCCTTAAGGCCAAATACAACACCAAACATACTTGTCATAGGTGACTCCATAGTCAGACACACTGACGTCCCACTCACCAGGCTGAACAAGGAGAGGGTCACAGTAAGCTGCCTATCGGGCGCTAGAATCCGCCACATAACACAAGCACTCGGGTCACTCCACAGCAAGTACAAATATGACACAGTCATTGTCCATGCTGGTGTGAACGACCT
This sequence comes from Protopterus annectens, assembly GCF_019279795.1. Taxonomy (NCBI): domain Eukaryota; kingdom Metazoa; phylum Chordata; order Ceratodontiformes; family Protopteridae; genus Protopterus; species Protopterus annectens. The sequence goes on along the minus strand of NC_056726.1, from coordinate 735,627,801 downwards.
GAGACGTACCTCCCTGGACTCCATGAAAAGAGACATAGAGGAGCTCTCTGATTATGTAGCCCAGGCAGGTATGACCCTAACCCTGAGCAGTATCCTTCCTTCACCAAGAATGATGCCACAATATAGAGACAAGATGATCAGCTTTAACAATTGGCTTAATGTCTGGTGTCATTCAAAGGGGATCCAGTGTCTGTCTGCCTGGGATGACATGCTTGACAAGCCACGCTGCTTCAAGGGACGGCTTGCACCTGTCACCCTGGGATTCGGATATTGGCTAAGGCTCTTGCCACCCCCATAGTGCCTTTTTTAGGCAAGGCTCAAATTCTAAACCTACCACCCTAGAAAACAAAAATGGGAAGAAATTGAGGGTAATGCTGCTCAATGCCAGAAGTCTAAATCTCAAAATGCACGCACTCGAGGCCCTTCTCAGTATGGAGAACATCGATGTCTGTGCTGTAACTGAAACCTGGTTCAAGGCTCCTGAGAGCACCCGGCACTATTAGGTTTTACCTCATATCATGCGTTCCGGCCCCAAAACCCGGACCACTCCACAAAAGGAGGGTGTATCCATATTCATAAAGGATACTCACACCTCCAGGTTGGTGGCAACGCATGAAGCTTTGGAAACCATCCAGGTGCAACTAACAATAGGCAAAACTGCTCTACAAATTGTAGCATGCTACAGGCCACCCTCTCAAACTCAGGAACCCCACACAGCCTTCCTGAAGACACTGGAGGGTATAAATGTATCTCCAAACACCATCATATTGGGTGACTTCAACTACCCGAATATAGACTGGGAACATTACTCAAGCCCTAACTTTCTAGCCCAATGGTTCCTGGAGTTCATAAATTCAAATGCCATGGAACAGCTAGTCACTGTTCCCACGAGAGGAGAAAATATACTAGATCTCAATGTCACAAACATGGGGACAAAATGCTCCACACCGGAAGTATATCCCTCATTGGTGAGATCTGATCATAAACTAATCTCACTGGAAATCCACATTCCCCCCCCCCCAAACAAAAAGACCATAGTGAAGAACTTCTCTAAAGCAAACTTCACACTACTCAAGACTGGTGTGGTATCCTTCAAGGCCCCTGAGTCAGAGGAAACCACAACCCAAGCTGCGGAAGCCCTTACAAATGCCTTCTATGAACACCTCCAGGACTGCATGGATCAGGCAATCCCAAATAAAACCAAGACTCTTTCCACAAAGGGCAAACGTCCAGTCTGGTGGACCCCAGCCATTAACAAACTTTACAATAAGAGGAGAAAGCTATTACATGATAGAACAAAATCCATAAAAGGGAAGTCACCCTGATCATTATTAGTAAAAAATACGAGCACTCATAAAATCAACTAAGGCCAATTTTGAGAGAAAAATTGCCATGGATTCAAAGGACAATCATAAGGCCTTTTTCAGCTATGTTAGGAACCTGGGTGGAAACTCACAGATATGCTCAGAATTAGTCCAAAATGATACAAAAATCACTGAACCCACAGACATTGCCAACATACTGGCAGACAGGTTCAGTGCAAACTTCACCCCTCTCCCCTAAAGGAGAGATAACTATCCCAGCCGAGTGTAGCCTCCCGGACATCTCAAATGCGCAGGTGAAAGCTGCTCTCTCTAAAGCTAAAAACACAGCATCAATGGGACGGATGGTGTCCCCGGCTGTGTGCTACACGAGCTAAATGAGGAATTAAACCTGCACATAAGGCAGCTGTTTAATCTCAGCCTTACCACAGGATACGTGCCCAAGGAGTGGCGACGGCAACTGTGGTCCCACTCCACAAAGGTGGCGCCTCACGGACCCTGGTAATTACCGCCCCATAAGCTTAACAAGTCTAGTCTGCAAAGCTATGGAGAGGATCATAATGGAGCTCATAAACAAAGATATAGGGGACTTGCAGACATTGGACCCGACCCAGTTTGGCTTTGTCAAGGGAAGATCATGCCTTTTGAACTTGGTCGACTTCTTGAAATAGTCACCAAGGCCATTGATGAGGAAAGGCAGTCCATACAGCCTACCTTGACCTTGCAAAGGCTTTCGACACAATACCCCACTCGGGTATTGTAGAAAAACTTACCAGCTTAAATGTAAACCCATATGTCACAAGATGGGTTGCAAACTGGCTTAAGGACAGAACCCACAGGGTTAGAGTTGCTGGCGCTGTGTCAGACTCCAAGCCGGTCACAAGTGGTGTCCCACAGGGCTCGGTCCTTGGCCCCTATTGTTTGGCATCTACTTCTCAGAAGTACAGGCCAACATGGGAGGACTTTGGCTGACAAAGTTTGCAGATGACTGCAAACTGGGCCATAGTGGAAAGTGCATCGGACACTGATATCCTTCAGAAGGGACTCACGGAAACAGATAGCTGGTGCCAGAGCCATGGCCTGAAGTTAAACGCCAAAAATGTATAGTCATACCCTTCGGGAAAAACAAGGTAACCCCAAGCTACCATATAGGTGGCAATCCACTAAGCACAGAAGAGGTTATCAGGGACCTGGGGACCCAGGTTGACAGTGGCCTTTCTTTTGACACTCACATTGCTAAAGTGGTTAGAAAGACCTTCTACATTGCCCACCTGATCATGAAGGGATTCACATCCAGATCTAGTGAGGTCATTGTTCCCTGTACTCTTCACTTATCAGACCAATGATCGAGTACAATGCCCCATTCGGGATGTATCTCACCCGACATCTGCAGCAATTGGAGAGACCCCAAAAGTTCCTCACCAAAAGGATAAAGGGACTCCAAAATCTGTCATATGCTGCCAGATTGAAGAAACTCCAGCTCTATTCAGTCGCATACCGTCTGCTCAGAGGTGACATGTGCCTGACATACAAGGCCATGTCCAACCCGGAATTAATGGACATGCTCCACCTCAAAAAATCCAAATCCACCAAAACCACTAGAGCAAGCGACTTAAACCTTAGCACGGATATAAATAGGACGTGCTGGAGGGATAGATTTATCACTCAGAGACTCCCTATGCTGTGGAATAAAATCCCGGTCCATGTGAGGCAGAGCACCTCGCTGACTCTGTTCAAGAGAAATCTAGACCTGTGGATGGGAGATCGTAGGTTTACCCCGGGAATCATCTCTGGGTCACTGCTGGACAGAGGCACAACAAACTAATGGGCACAGTATTTTTTCATATAAGGGGTGGCGTAAGCCACAATAATTTGGGCTAGGCTTATAAATGCCTTAGGGCAGATAGCCTAGTATAAACCTATGAACCTATGAACCTATGAACACCTCATACTGTCATCTGTATATATGAATGATTCATGACGATATCTGAGAAGCACTTCTTCTGTGGCAAAGATGATAAATCACCACTGTGGAAGAAAGTGTTTTGTCCCATATGCATAGATTTGGATCACACAATGTAAAATCAATTTTAGCAGTATAAAAAGCCAAAGATGTGTCAGGTCAGGACATTCTTGTGCCCAGTACATGTTATCAAAGTTATATCACCTAATAGTTACAACAGCAGACACCCATCAAACTAATGTCAAGTGTCAGATTAACCTTCCAATTTCAGATATTGCTTTTCTCCTTGCTTGGCACTGTTGCTCTCCATTTAACATCCCACAAATGGAGTTGGCATCATTGTTTGAATTTGTACACTACAAGTAAACATGATAAAAGGAATTGGTGGAAAATCATTATTTGCTGTAGCTCTTCTTTGGGGATTAAAACGTATAAAGGTCACATAGACAAACCAATTAGTAAAAACATAAAAACTACAAGAAAATTCTAGACATGCTAGAGTTTTCACTGAGTAATACCTAAAACCTCTTGTAATAGAGGCCTGTGGGATATATGCAAATGACCCCTTAAGGACATCAAGTGTTTCAGCTATGACTTCTGAATATCCATAACTTTTTATTTTTAAGTCTTTTTCAGATGAGTGTAAAGACCCTGTGTTTTTGAAATATAGCAAAACAGTTCACATATGCTGTGCTGATGAAGTTATAAAAAGGCTGAAAATGCATACCCACAGCTAGTGGGGGTTGGCTTTATTGGCCTGAAATGTATCCATACAGACTTAAAAGTTATGGATATTCAGAAGCCATATAGCTGAAACACTTGATGTCCTTAAGGGATCATTTGCATATATCCTATGGGTCTCTATTACAGAAGGTTTAAGGTGTCACACGATGAAAACTCTAGCATGTCTAGAATTATCTTGTAGTTTTTACTGATTGACTTGTCTTTCTGACCTTTCTACATTTTGGTTTTGGATGTTAGTTGTGATATTTTGCAGACACCATAATGGTAATGGACATTAGCTGGGTGTAAAGACCCTGTGTTTCTGAGGTATAGCCAAACAGTCCACGTATGTTGTGCTGATGAGTTCATAAAAGGGCTGAAGCATGCATATGCACAGCTACTGAGGTTTGGTTGTATTGGCCTGAATATATCCACTAAAACTTAAAGAGTAAAAAGTCATGGCTATTCAGAAACTGAATTGTTGAAACACTTCATATCCTTAAGGGTCATTTGCATCTATCCTATGGGCTTTATTACAGGATGTTTAAGGTATCACACAGTGAAAACCCTAGCTTGTCTAGAATTTTCTGTAGCTTTTTCTAATTGCCTATGTGACCTTTTTACTGTTTAGTTTTGGATATTAGTTGGGATGTTTTGCAGATACCTTAATAGTAATGGACATTAGCAGGATATAAAATCCTATTTTTCTGAAGTATAGCCAAACAGTCCACTTATGCTATATTGATAAGGCCATAAAAAGGCCAAAACATGCATGTCCATAGCTAGTGGTAGGATTTGGCTTTATTGTCCTGAACATTTCCCCAAAGACTTAAAAATAAAATGGCATGGATATTCAGAAGTCATATAACTGAAGCACTTGATGTCCGTAAGGGGTCATTTGTATATATCCCCATGGGTCTCATTTGCAGGAAGTTTAATGTATCACACAGTGAAAACTCTAGCTTGTTTAGAAGTTTCTTGCCATTTTTACTAATTAGTTTGCCTGTGTGACCTTTTTGCTTTTTAGTTTTAGATGCTAAGATGTTTAGCACACACCTTAATGCAATGGACATCATCTGTTTGTAAAGACCCTGAGTTTCTGAAGTATAGCCAAACAGTCCACTTATGTTATGCTGACCACTTCATAAAAAGGCCAAAACACACATTTCCACAGCTAGTGTGGTGTGACTTTATTAACCTGAATGTATCCACAAAGACTTAAAAGTTAAATGTCACAGATATTCAGAAGCCATGTAGCTGAAACACTTGATGCCCTTAATGGGTCATTAGAATATGTCCAATGGTGCTCTATTACACAAGTTGTAAGGTATCACAGAGAGAAAGCTCTGACTCTAGAATTTTCTTGTAGTTTTTACTAAATACTTTTGGCATTAGACATGTCTGGCCTTAGAGAGGAAGGTACCCAATTCAGGGTGCAGAGGTGGGTGTTCAAGATTCCAGAATAGTTACTGGACTCCTGGTAAAGTATTATAGCCTCTGCAGTTGGAATATTATGGTTCCCAGTGCAAGTCTGAGGCTTGGAATTGTCTGGCCAAGGCTGTATCCAGTACAACTGACATCCCACATACTAAAGAACAGTGTACGCACCACTTCAATGACCTACAAAGGCACAAGAAGGATATAGTCAACTAGTGGTTGTATGAGTTTGAAACTAGTAACATCCCACAGTTGTGTAATTATGGTAATAAAGAAAAATTATAATACATAGAATGCTAAATATAAGCAAGACTGGTATGCATAATGCTCTTCTGTTCCTTCCATAGCTCATCCTGAAATTGAGGAGAAAAGGCTGGCTCATGCTGATCATCTAAATAGACTGAAGAAAGCAAGTGGTATGTATGCAGCAGAACAGAAATATTATTTTAGTTTTAAAAGTTAAAAATAAATGTTTTTGTTTTCTATACAGTAGTAACAAGGTAAACATGTATATTCTAACTGTAAAAACAGGTATGCGTGCATACATCTGTAGCACAAGACAAGTTAAGGAGTCGAGTGCAAGATTGTAGTCTGAGGTTGTGGGTTTAAATATCACAAGTAACAAATACACAATACTGCAATTCTTTAATAATATTACATAACTTAAAATCTGTACAAGTGGCGTAAATACCCTACTGTTAAATGGAACCTGAATAATAGGACCAAGCATATGTGCAATATATGTACATTGCAAGGATTAGTTTGGGCAATCTGTAATTATAGTTTGTAGTTTTAGGAAATATACTTAAATGTAATACTTTAGATAAAATAGTTGTATTATTGTGATAATGCACTGTTTGTCAAATATGATGGTACTAATTTTATCTCTTTTTTTTCTCTCACCCCAACCTTATATCTATTTTTTTATTTTCTATCATGTGTCATCAAAATGTATACATGTCATCCATCTGTAACAAATCACTAAATGCTTCACATCACAGCAAGTTAGGCCAACCCCAGTGGGTCAGCCAGCCCCTGCTCAACTGGCTCCAGCACTGATGCCCAGCACATCTGTGACCCAACCTGACAGTACTGCCTCTGCTGTTCATGCACTACCTATGCCCTTAGGTGGCACAACCCCAGCAGCTGGTGCTATGGTACCCTCTTGTTTCATTAAGTTGTTTACAGTTTTAACACAATTATTTTTTAAAAAAAATGTTATTAGCATTTTATTTACATGTTTTTCTAGTGGATTTTTGAGAGATATCATTATAATTATAGATAGGATGCTTTTTTAACTAATTTTTTGTTAGGGTATGTATAACATATTTTTTCTACTGTGCGTGGACACTTTTGGTTATTTAAACTTTTGTAATTATTGTATAATTGCTCAATAATGTTTCTCATTGGATGATTGAATGATTGGTTGAGTATTTAATGTAAGGTATGGATGCTTTTCACTCACTCTGAAGAAGCCATTTGTTATGGTGAAAGCGCTTAGTTGGTGAATTTGGATGCATTTGGATTAAAAGTTTCTGCCTAGAGCCTTGGACGTGGTTCCTTTTGTTCTTACTAGTTTTGTACCCAGTGGGTATTTTTTCTTTTTGTGGCATTGGTCTTTGTTAGTGAATCTGCCTTCGGCACATTTGGCAGTTCTTTTCTGGACCAGTTTTTATTTTATTTTGATATTTATTTTATATATATATACATGGAAGCAGCTGTTGTTGAGTTAACAGCTGCAGTCAAGAGATTGACGTCACTCTTGACTGAACGAGACGTTCCACGCACTAGTCTGGTGATGCTAATGGACTCGCAGGTTGAGTTGTTTACCCTGCATTCATCACTCATGCCTAATCGAGGCAACAACATACTGGTTGGTGTTAATGGCAATTCTAACACTTTTAGAGGTGAAGACCCAAGACCTAACAACAATAGGCGAGAGCCGGGTGAGCGAGGTGAAGACCAATCATCTGACAACAACCGGGGCATAAATGTGAGAGGCGAAACAAGGCACAGCAATGGTAACATCTACGTTGGCGAGGATTTTAAACAGTGGTTTCAAGGCCCTAATTTTGATTTTACTGCTTCGAAGGAAGGTAAAGCTTTGGAACTGACTGTTAAACAACAAATAGAACTATTTGGGACTAAGTGTAGAAAATACAGGGCGCTACAGTTGGATAATGCATTTTTGGTCAAATCTATCACTTTACAACAGGTCCCCAAGGGACTTAGGATCTGGAAACTTCCCAATGGCATAGAACAAGGGACACAAGCCTACAAGGAACTTTTAGATCTTTTCAATAAGACGGGTCTACAAATGTTGGACGTAATTGTAAAAAACAATGTAAGTAAGATAAAAATGCTTGCGAAGGAAATTGTTAAACTGAATGAAAGTATTGTGGGGGACTTGTTGTTTTGTCAAAATGTACAAGGATATAGGGATGTTTTAAGCAATATTGATAAATATGTAGAAAAAAGTATGCAAATAAAAACCAAGAAGTTAGCTAGGGATATGGAGGACTACAAAAACAACCGGGCTTATGGAGTTGTTAAACACAGTCATGGAAATCATATTGAAAGTGCTATAATTGTTAATGATGACTATGATTGTGGTGATGGTGGGCTGGATAGCGGAGAGACAACATCCGGGGTTTTTTTAGATGACTACCCACCGTTAAGGAGATCAGCTCAGCTACAGAACAAAAGGGAGGAGAATTCAACCACCCAGCACTATGTTCCAGATACGAAATATCAGGGACAGAGACGGGCGTGCAACCATTGGAACAAACAATGGCACAACTACAACAACAACAGGAGGAGATATTAAGTGACTCTGATATAACTTTTGACTGTGTAGCATGTGAAGTTTTACCAGATATTTCCATTATTACTATATGTGATGTAGAAGCATGTTTAAACAATGAGAACTTGTTGTCACAGTGTAAAATCTTCACCAAATCCAACTTCAAAGTTTATAATTATAGTGCCTTTGATATTAAAGAAGTCCACCATGACGTATTGTCAAAAGGTTTTTCATTTGTACCTAACTTTAGAACAAATATGGTGGATGTATTCACTAATGTCAAGATGTTTGTGAGACAGCTTAATTTGGCCCTTTTTTCCCAAGGACAATCCTAATGTTGTTTGTCATCAAAACAATAATGGGTGTTTCAAAAGCAAAAGTGTTTGTGTACCCCCATGCAACAAGGATGTGGCTATATTTGAAAAATTATGTTTGAAGGGAATTAAGAACATAATTAATAATAAATGGGGGGAAAATTATGATTCTAATTTATCTACACAAGAGAAGGATGCCTTGTTTGAGTTAGCAGAAAACAAAGAGTTGAGAATTATGAAACCCGATAAGGGCGGTGGTGTGGTGATTATGTCCAAATTTGATTACATAGATAAAATGCAGGAAATACTGGATGACCACACCACTTATCAAAGGATTTCTATCAACGAGTTGCATATAGCATACCGTAACATTGATTTATTCTTACTTGATGCTTTATTCCAAGGAGCACTTACTGAGACAGAATTACATTTTTTAAATGTGGAATGCCCAGTCACACCTGTTATTTTTGGTATCCCGAAAATACACAAGGGCACTAGGGACCCCACTTTTAGAGCTATAGTTTTGTCCCGGGGTTCCAAGACTGAACCCTTGGCTGCCTTTGTGGATGAAGGGATTCAGAAGGTTGTGGCTGGAATTCCACATATTTTGAAAGACTCTTGGCATTGCCTCCAAAGACTTGATAAGATATCAGGTCATGGTACAGAATGGTCCTTCCTAACTATAGATGTCATCAACTTATTTACCGCAATTCCCCAAGATGTGGGGATTGAATATTTCACCCAAAGTTTGGTAAAAAGTGGTAAATTAAATGCTGCCAAAATAAATATGATGACAACAAGCATGGAAATGGTGTTGAAGAGCAATTTTGTAACATTTGAAGGTGAATTGTTTCAGCAAATTTCAGGTGTGGCTATGGGGGCAAAATGTGCCCCTGGATTTGCCAACCTAGTTCTTCTATATTGGGAAGAAGTATATGTATTTGGGTCACCATATAAAGACAGAATTGCTCTTTATAACAGATTTCTAGATGACATACTAATTTTGTGGAAGGGAAGTGAGGATGATGCCAAGTCTTTTGTTGAATACTTAAATAGTACCACTACTTTTTTCAAATTTACTAGTAAATGGAACAATAATGAGATCGAATTTTTGGATATTAAACTGACCAAATCAGAAAACATTTTACATAGCAACATATTTAGGAAGAAGTCTCATAGTAATTCCCTGTTACATTATAATAGTTGCCATCCTCAACATCAAAAAAGAGGAATAGTAAAGGGCCAGATGGTAAGACTTTCTAGACTAGTGAGTGATGATGACACTTGTAATAAGGAAGTGTATAACTTAATTGGCTTCTTTTTAGACAGGGGATATCCATTAAAGTTGTTGCTGAAAATAAGAAACAAAGTTTTGGGAAAAAGGAGGAGTAGATATCAACCCATTCTAAGGGGTAACAACACAGAAATGGTGGAGAAGGACAACACCTTTGAAGGCAAGGCATTAATTTTGAGATACAATAGTCAAACGTCTGGTGTTGTTGAAGCGGTAAACAAAATATGGGACACAATATTTAATGAAACTTTGAGGAATAATTTAGGAAGTTTCCCCAAAATAATATACTCAAGGGGGAAGAACATCAAAGAAATCTTGGAAGGAAATAGAATTATATACAAATGTTCCAGGATGTACAAGTGTGGAACTTGTAAATTTTGTAGGTTCATTAATGAAGGACCTTATGTAGTGGTGACTAACTATTTTAAGACCATTGGGTGCCCTGGTAGGTGCATTTGCAACACACAGAATTTGGTATACATTCCCACCTGTGTAAGCTGCAATGCATTCTATGTGGGCAAAACTGTCCGTAGGTTAAAGGACAGGATTGCAGAACATCTGAGGGCAATTAAAAATCACGACACACACAATGCATTGTATATGCATAGTACACACTGTATGAACTTTAAGAAATTTACTTTCTTTGTGATCGATAGAGTAGGAAGTCTTGAAAGGGGTGGTGATGTCAGGTTGAGGGTGGAATTATTGGAATATAGATGGCAAATAACATTGGATGCTACTACTCACCAGGCCTGAATGAACACATCTCCTTAAAGCCTGTTTTGAACGGCAGGGCTAACAGAATTTAGTTTCAGTAGGTGAACATTATGTATTTTCTACGCACTTGTTTCATTAAGTTGTTTACAGTTTTAACACAATTATTTTTAAAAACTTTTTTATTAGCATTTTATTTAAATGTTTTTCTAGTGGATTTTTGAGAGATATCATTATAATTATAGATAGGATGCTTTTCTAACTATGTTTTTGTTAGGGTATGTATAACATATTTTTTCTACTGTGCGTGGACACTTTTAGTTTTTTAAACTTTTGTAATTATTGTATAATTACTCAATAATGTTTCTCATTGGATGATTGAATGATTGGTTGAATATTTAATGTAAGGTATGGATGCTTTTCACTCACCCTGAAGAAGCCATTTGTTATGGTGAAAGCGCTTAGTTGGTGAATTTGGATGCATTTGGATTAAAAGTTTCTGTCTAGAGCCTTGGACGTGGTTCCTTTTGTTTCTTACCCTCTGGAAGTACTTGGGAGGTGGTGATTTTATCACCCACCAGGAGATACAAGGGTTGATGTGTAAGGTCATGCATAGCACCATTGGTGTACACCTACACCAGGTGACAAGGCAGTTCTCCCTCATAGTCCATAGGAGAAGAAGATGTCAAGCACTCCAGCAGCCATCAGAGTAAGGGACAGTGATGACTATCCTTCATTTGAGGACTATAGTCTCACGTTCCCCATGTTTGATGGGCATGAGCTTGCATTGTCTTCCCCTTCATTCCCAATCATGGTGTCCCCAAGCCTTTTGTGTCCGACATCATCGCTGTGCCTTGTCTTTTTTATCCTACTTGTTTGTATTTGCCTCCTCACCTACCCACTTTACCTGACCCAGAAATACCAACGTCCCTTACCTAGCATTCCACTTTTACTGAAGTAAAAACAAATGACCACCTGTCACACAGAAAAATATATATATCATCCCATACATAGCTACCTATTTTGCCACATGTCTTTTTGACACACTTGACTTGGTCCAGTTGGCAAGACAACATGATTGTGTTGTTGTCACCCCTCTTTGTGGAAGTGACAGTTCAAATTCAGCTAATATTCTGCACATATTTTCATTTTACATTGTTGAAGAAATGGAGAGCTATGGTTCTTTCCTACCTCCCTCCTGCACATTCCTATATTGCTTTCAATTTGTTCTTCCCCTGATTGCCACCCATTTCATAACTTTTCTGCCTACCCCATTTTAGCATGTATAATCTGGTCAAAAGTTAGACTCACACACAACATACATAAGTACCAAAAAATACAATGGAGCCCTTCACTTTTTGGCCTTTTTATTTGCGTGGAGTTTGACATTGCACACCAATACCAAGCTTCAGTGAACAGCTCTTTCTTGGTGTGGTTACTTCCATGCAATGCCAATTAAACATGCTGTGCTACATCAACACACAGTAGCACACTGTGAATGTTGCATAAAGAATAATTTCATTGCATTATTACTACTTCTTTAAAAGTATTACATACACCTGGATTCAAACCCTATGCTCTCTGGGATCAAAAAGAGTTGTGTCACTGCATTTACACCTATTGCCACAGAGTCAGCTAAGCAGCAGGTGTGTTTCATACCCTCAATATTAACTCTCATAATTTAAGCAATGAGCCTCACATTTAAACACTGCTTAATTACATGTAAACAGGGAAAGGAGTAGAAATGTGTATCTCACATGTGCAAACAATTTGCCAACCATTGCGCAAACCTGCTTCTTGGCAGTATGCTATTCAAAGTGGACAACTGTATGTATTACTTTTGTTTACTGTTCATTTACTGTTCATGACATGAAACTACATGTGGAAATCAAAAATAATGTGGTCTCTATCAAAGAAAAATGTTACATATTTACAATGCAGCAATCTGTTACCTCCCCCCATGCACAGCAACCTTAATCTCTCAGTACTTGTTTAAAAATATATCAACTACACTACATAAATTAATAAAAATGTTGTGTTATATACCATGCACATGAATAGAATGACAATACACATTCAGATTTTCCAAAACTTGCAGTAATGTGGACATCTGTTTGCATATAGTTTGTAAATCTGTCTCTTATAGTATACCTGCACATTGGAAACACAACCACCAAATACCACACAATGCACACTCATCAGCCTGACAATGTGCAGAACTTGAAATATCTTGACCATTGAACATGCCTGCAAATCCATTTCATGCAGGCATCCCAACATTTTCTCTCCAAAATCCATTCCTGATATCATCCAATATAAGTTGGCCTGCAGCCTTGTAAAATTCAGACGTGTGTGGTGCTTGCTTAAAATACTGAGTTCTCTAGTATGTAGATTTAGATATGTAGGGGTTTTGTCCTCACTGCATTCAAGCGGGAGGAGTTTGTATGTTTCTATCCAGTCAGAGGAGCATTAATGTATATTCAACAACTGACACTCCAATCCCATGGAATGACAATATTTTGACACTTGCACTCGCCTACACATCCATTTAATGCCAGTCTCTGAACATATTGTCTCCAACATTGAGTGCTGATGTCATCCACTAGAAGTTGGCCTACAGACTTGTAAAAATCAGACTTGTGTGTGGTGCCTGCGTAAAGTACTGAGTTCTCTAGTATGTCAACTTAGATATGTAAGGGTTTTCTCCTCACTGCAGTCAAGTGGGAGGGGTGTGTTTGTGTGTCTATCCAGTCAGAAGACCATTAATGTGAATCCAACAATTGCCACTCCAGTCCCATGGATTGACAATATTTTGACACCTGAACATGCCAACACATCTATTTAATGCAGGTCTCCCAATATATTCTCTCCAACATCCAGTGCTGATGCCATCCAGTATAAGCTGGCCTGCAGTCTGGAAAAAGTCAGACTAGTGGCATGACACACGAGTATAGTACTAAGTTCTCTAGCCTGTGTACTTAGATAGGTAAGGGTTCTATTCTCACTGCAGTCAACTGGGAGGTTTGTGTGTGTGTTTGTTTTTGTGCACTTATTTGATATTAGAGAAGTTTACATTAGCATGTAGGGCACTGCTATTTCCATTTTCTCCTCACCAGACACTGCTGATGTCATCACCTGTAAATGGTATGACACTCTCCAAGTCAAACTTGAGCTGTGGTGCTTGCCTTAAATACAGAGTTCTCTAGTTGGTGTACTTAGATATTGTTTATGGACTGCCTGACATTAGATACAGTATTCTACATCAGCATGTGCGCCGGTTAATCAGGTTTAAACTATTCGGGCTACCTAAAGTCCACTCTTCAAATTTTCCCTTAAAACTACCTTCCTCGAACTATACTACTGATCAAATCAGTGCATCCTATAACTAAAAAGATCATCTCTACTTGACTCCAAGTAGACCATTCTCTATCTGTTAAACCTAGCACTTGCTCCTACAGTACTTATTACCTTGATACGGCACTCTTGTCATAGATAGTACCCCAAAAAGGCAACCCCCCATTTCTCGGTCACCCACGTCCCCCGGATTCTTTTTAAAGTTTTTTTGTCTATCCTTCTAGCATGTCGAGGATCAGTTGCTAGTGTCCTCTCCTGCTCAGCTGGTGAACCTGGGAATATTGAGGCAATGCTACAATTGCCTCATGTACACAGACAACCCTCTCCTCCTCCCACAAAACACAAATACATGCGAGAGATGCAACTATACGGCCAAACTGGAGGCTGAGCTCTCTCAACATAGGACTGGCAAGACCAGTCAGGAGGAGAAGGTTACCACACACACTATAGACCCAGTCTCACATAGTACCATTACAAGCTCAAATCATACACATAAACACACAAAGACATACTCGGAGGCTCTGATCAAAAATCTACCAAAACAGCAGAGGCCACCAAAGCAGACACCCAAACAACCACCACCTCAGAACACAACACCTGCAACACATAGACCTCACAGTCAGAGTGTCAAACAGTCACAGCCCTTAAGGCCAAACACAATGCCAGACACACTAGTCATTGGTGACTCCATAGTCAGACACACTGACGTCCCGCTCACCAGACTGAGTAAGGAGAAGGTCACAGTAAGCTGCCTGTCGGGCGCTAGAATTTGCCACATAACGCAAGCACTCAGGTCTCTCAACAGCAGGTACAAATATGACTCAGTCATTGTCCACGCTGGTGTAAACCACCTGAGACGTACCTCCTTGGACTACATGAAAAGAGACATTGAGGAGCTCTCTGATTATGTAGCCCAGGCAGGTATGACCCTGACCTTGAGCAGTATCCTACCTTCACCAAGAATGATGCCACAATACAGAGATAAGATGATCAGCTTTAACAATTGGCTTAAACACTGGTGTCATTCAAAGGGGATCCAGTGTCTGTCTGCCTGGGATGACATGCTGGACAAGCCACGCTGCTTTGCAAGGGACGGCTTGCACCTGTCACCCCTGGGATTCCGGATATTGGCAAAGGCTCTTGCCACCCCATAGTGCCTTTTTTAGGCAAGGCTCAAATTCTAAACCTACCACCATAGAACACAAAAAAGGAAAAAAACTAAGGGTAATGCTGCTCAATGCCAGAAGTCTAAATCTCAAAATGCACGCACTTGAGGCCCTTCTCAGTATGGAGAACATCGATGTCTGTGCTGTGACAGAAACCTGGTTCAAGGCTCCTGAGAGCACCCCAGCGCTGTCAGGTTTTACCTCATATCATGCGTTCCGGCCCCAAAATCCGGACAATACCAAGAAAGGAGGGGGGGTATCCATATTCATCAAGGACACCCACACCTCAAGACTGGTGGCAATGCACGATGCATCGGAGACCATCCAGGTGCAATTAACCATAGGCAAGACTGCTCTGCAAATTGTAGCATGTTACAGGCCACCCTCACAAACTCAGGAACCTCACATGGCCTTCCTGAAAACACTAGAGGGGATAAATGTGTCACCAAGCACCATCATACTAGGTGACTTCAATTACCCTAATATAGACTGGGAACACTACTCAAGCCCAAACACCCTAGCCCAAAAGTTCCTGGAATTCATAAACTCAAATGCCATGGAACAACTAGTCACCATCCCCACAAGAGGAGATAACATACTTGATCTCATCATCACGAACATGGGAGCACAATGTTCAACACCAGAAGTACACCCCTCACTGGTGAGATCAGATCACAAACTAATCTCGCTGGAGGTCCTCATCCCACCCCCACCTGAAATAAAAAAGACCACGGTAAAGAACTTCTCAAAAGCCGACTTCACACTTCTAAAGACTAGTGTGGTCTCCTTTAAGGCCCCCGAGCTGGCGGAAAACAGTACTCAAGCCGCTGAATCACTTACAAATGCCTTCTACCAGCACCTGCAGGACTGCATGGATAAGGCAATCCCAAGCAAAACAAAGACTCTTTGTACCAAAGACAAGCGTCCAGTCTGGTGGACCCCAGCCATAAACAAACTCTACAACAAAAGGAGGAAGCTACTACAAGATAGAGCAAAATCCTTAAAAGGTAAGACACCCTTGATCACTATAAGTAAAAAACTAAGAGCCCTCATAAAATCATCCAATGCAAATTTCGAGAGAAAAATAGCTAAAGACTCAAAAGACAATCATAAGGCCTTCTTTAGCTATGTTAGAAACCTGGGAGGAAACTCCCAGATATGCTCAGAACTAGTTCAAAATGATGTGAAGATTACTGATCCTACAGACATTGCCAACATACTGGCTGACAGGTTCAGTGCAAACTTCTCCCCCCCAAAAGGAGAGATATCTATACCAAACGATTACAGCCCCCCAAACATCTCCAGCGCCCAAGTGAGAACTGCTCTCTCCAAAGCAAAAAACACAGCATCCATGGGACCTGATGGTGTCCCCGGCTGTGTGCTCCACGAACTCAATGAGGAATTAAACCCACAGCTAGGACAGCTGTTTAATCAAAGTCTTACCTCTGGATACGTACCCAGGGAGTGGCGCACTGCAACTGTGGTCCCACTTCACAAAGGCGGTGCCTCCACCGACCCTGGAAATTACCTGCCCATTAGCTTGACAAGCCTTATCTGCAAAGCCATGGAGAGGATCATAATGGACCTCATAAATAAAGACATTGGGAATTTGCAGACTTTGGATCCAACCCAGTTTGGCTTTGTCAAAGGAAGATCATGCCTTTTAAACTTGGTTGACTTCTTCGAAACAGTCACCAAAGCCATTGATGAGGGAAAGGCAGTCCATACAGCCTACCTCGATCTGGCTAAGGCCTTCGATACAATACCCCACTCGGGTATCATTGAAAAACTCATCAGCTTAAATGTTAACCCATACATCACAAGATGGGTTGCAAACTGGCTGAGTGACAGAACCCACAGAGTCAGAGTTGCTGGCGCCATGTCAGACTCAAAGCCTGTCACAAGTGGTGTCCCACAGGGCTCAGTCCTGGGCCCACTCTTGTTTGGCATCTACTTTTCTGAAGTACAAGCAAACACAGAAGGGTTATGGCTGACAAAGTTTGCAGATGACTGCAAACTGGGCCATAGTAGAAAACACATCTGACACAGATATCCTTCAGAAGGGTCTCACAGAAACAGATAACTGGTGCCAGAGCCACGGCCTAAAGTTAAATACCAAAAAATGCATAGTCATACCCTTCGGGAAAAACAAGGTTACCCCTAGCTACCAAATAGGTGGCAATCCACTGAGCACAGAAGAAGTTATCAGGGACCTGGGGACCCAGGTTGATAGTAGTCTGTCATTCGACACCCATGTAGCTAAAGTAGTTAGGAAGACCTTCTACATTGCCCACCATATCATGAAGGGATTCTCATCTAGATCAAGGGAGGTCATAGTCTCCCTTTACTCATCACTCATCAGACCAATGATTGAGTACAATGCCCCATTCGAATGTATCTGACCCGACACTTGCAGCAGCTGGAGAGGCCACAAAAGTTCCTCACCAAAAGGATAAAGGGTCTCAAAATCTGTCCTATGCTGCCCGACTGAAAGAACTCCAGCTCTATTCAGTCGCCACCGCTTGCTCAGAGGTGACCTTTGCCTAACATACAAGGCCATGTCAAACCCAGATTTGATGAATATGCTTCACCTCAAAAAATCTAGATCCATCAGAGCCACAAGGGCGGGAGACTTAAACCTTGACACGGCTATTAATAGGACGTGCTGGAGGGATAGATTCATCACCCAAAGACTCCCTATGCTGTGGAACAAAATCCCAGTACATGTGAGGCAGAGCACCTCACTGGCCTTGTTCAAGAGAAATCTTGACCAATGGATGGGAGATCGCAGATATACCCCAGGGATTACCTCAGTGTCACTGCTCGACAGAGGCACAGCAAAATAACGGGTATAGTTCCCCATACTTAAGGGGTGGCGTAAGCCACAAAACGATGGGCTAGGCTTGCAAGGGCCCTCAGGCAGATAGCCTAGTATGAACCTATGAACCTATAATAGTACCACTTTCTCTTCACCAGACACTGCTGATGTCATCACCTATAAACTGTTGTCTGACACTCTCCAAGTCCATCTTGATCTGTGGTGCTTGCCTTAAATATAAGGTTTTATAGGGTTTTGTTTTCATTGCAGTCAAATTGTGTTTGTGTGTGTGTGTGTGTGTGTGTGTGTGTGTGTGTGTGTGTGTGTGTGTGTGTGTGTGTGTGTGCGCATTTGTGTGTTTGTGCACTTTCTTGACATTATAGAGAACATTTCACAACAGCATGTGAGACACAGCTATTACTTTTTTCTCCTCACCAGACTCTACTGATGTCATTAGCTATAGCTGATTTGCTGATGTGCAGTATTCCCATCAGGACAGTGCCAGAGACTGGCCTATAGGCCTGGTACAAGTCACCTCATCTTATACAATAAAAATTACAATGACAGGGCTTTCTGTTTATCCACGGATGTCATGGCATGGTTTGTAAGCCCTACATTTTCTTGGTAAGAAACCCCTGTGATCTCCCCAACTGCTGCAGGTGTCTGGTGAGGTACATGCAAAATGGAGCATTATACTCTATTACTGTTCTGATGAGGTTCGAGTACAGTGCTGTTTTATCATCCTCAGATCTGGATACGATGGCCTGACTTATGAGGTGCATGATGTAGCCTTTCCATACCTCTGTGGATACTTGGTGGTCAAAGTTCAGATTGCTATTTATGTGTGTTCCCAGGTCTTGCACAACTGGGTTTCAGCACAGGGGGGCTGTTGTGAATGCTGTAATTTGCAGGGAATTCCACTTTGCAGAAGGCCAAAATAATGACACATTTTTGCATTTGTTTATAACCATGTTGCCTTGGCGCCAATCATTTGTCTGTGTTAGACCATCCTGTAGTATGTTATCATCATTGCTGGACTGAATGATTGCACCCAATATGCAAGAATCAGCAAACTCGGTAAGCCAAAGACCATATACTTTAGCCTGGACTGTTGATAAATAGATTCCAAACAGCAAAGTGCCAAGCACAGATCCTTCGGGTACACCAATGGTGATAGCTCTACTAGTAAAGGCTGATTCACCAACTTTCACAGTATGCGTTCTGTCGGTGATCCAGTTGGTTAACAATCTAGTGACATAAGGGTTAATCCCCATCTGGGGAGTTTCTCAATGGTTCCTGAGTAGGAGATTGTGTCCAAACACTAGGCCAGATCAAAATAGGCAGTAGGCACTGTCCATTATTAATGTCACAGAGGTCAATTATGACATACACATCCTGTGTCCAAACAGCTGTCTTGAGTGCTACAGACTATGGGCAATCAATGTCTCCAACTGGATATTAGTATAATACAGACAGTATCAACACACATCCAAGATTGCTGGCACAGCCTTGACAACACATGACATGAAACCAAAGTATGGGGGGATTTGTTACATTAGGAAAACAAATGCACATCCCAAAGATATTGTAGACACCACACACTATAAGAAGATCAGTTGATATGTGACCTTTGTCCTGAGGTAGATGGTATGTGGAATGTCCACCAACATGTGGCTACAGTGGTGACTACTCCCTGGTATGTAACACAACTACTGAGTTTGTGCAGGACATACAAATCAAAGGCCTAATACCTGCATAGTTCATAAACGTCATCACACCAATAATTGAGTTCATGTACCTCCCTACACATCTTCCAGCATCTTCCAGTAATGCAAAACTGAAGTGTACCACCTTTGCCACAGTGATCTCTCATGCGGTTTACCTTCATGTGTGCGTATTGCACACGAGCGAACAGCAATTGTCCGAAAGGCCGTTTGCAAGGTTTGCAAATGCTGAACGGAAAAAGGTACGAATGTGCAATGAGCGAATGCACAGTGACATTCACACATTGCACATTCGACATTTTGGGGCGAATTTCACTATAGTGGGAATAGGAAAATGGTCCCTTTCTCCACTGTAGTGCGATCTCGGAGTTAGAATATTAAAGTGGGGGGGGTGCAGTGGGGCTTGCCTCCCTGCTTTACACTTCATTAGATTTTTCTTCTGATATTTATGTTCGAAAACCAGTGAATCTGCTTTTTGATTTGCTGATTTTTGAACATATTAAATTGCTACTGTTATGACTTTTGTGGTTACAATTTGCTTATATGAGTAATCGCACCACTGTGATTTGTTTTATTAAAGGTAAAACCTCTCACACACCTTATTGACCATACTTAGGTATTCTTTCTGTTTTATAAACATTACTGTCTGATGATATGGAGCCCCCATTAAGGTGTTATACCTGATGCATGTGTGATACCTGTTCTGGTGATGTGAACAGTAGGGTCTATATTACATAAACAAAGTTTCAGAACTTCGACTACCATATGATCAAAGTTCTGAAACTTAGAAACTATATACAAAAAACCTCCTAAACAAACAAAACTAAATGCTTTAAGCAGGGAGCAGGCCTCCCTGCACGCCGCACATGGGGGGCTGAATCCCCCGCTACTTAAATATACCAACTCTGAGATCGCACTGCATCATAGGAAAAGGAAATCTTCCCTTTCCGCACCATTCTCAGTCAAAGTGCGATCTTGGACTTGGTATATTTAATAATACAAGCTATACAAGTGTGTTTATGCAGAACCATCTATGATCACTCAGAATTACATATGTTGTGTCAGAGTTATGGGATATGGTGGCATTATTCTGGTATTGTCCATGATGGGACTACATCACATAATCGAACTTTTAAAAGTTAGAACACCATATGGTCGAGACCATATGTGCTAACTCTAAAAAGTTCGAAAATCAAATAAAAAAAAAAAAACATAAAAAACCTACCTGAAAGCGTAAGCAGGGGGGCAAGCCACCCTGCACCCCCACACCCCCCAGTCTTTAAATATACCAACTCCAAGAGCACACTACTGTGCAGACAATGGAAAACTTCCATTGCTGCACTGTATGGGGACCTCCGTTGAAACATTCAAACTTTATAAGTTCAATCATACAGTGTCGACCATATGACATTCAAACTTTTAAAAGTTCGACAACGTAATAGGAACCTGTCCGTGATTGTGCATGCTTCATTTACTATTGTCCATGAGCCTCTAACTGTGCCTCACTTGTTGGAGACCTCTGCTGACATTACAGCCATATTCAGGCAAATCAGTTTGCACAGCTTCACAATATGCACCCAACTCAATTGTATATAACATTCCTGATACATGTCCTCTCCATTGTTCATGGCAGGATACTTTTTTCACAAAGACATTATTTCCATTACTATATAACATTGTGTGGCAGTCACATAATATACATTTTCACCGTGCAGTCCATACTCTACCATGTTGATATGTGATTATTAGTGTTACTGCTACAAATGTCTTCCATTTACATGCCCTCATATGCTGTACATTGCAATGTTTCACTGTCCTCTTTCCATGTGTTCATTCCTAGAGTTCGTATGTGTTCCCTATTCAATACACACACTTCCCCTGAGTGTTTATTTTAAATGGCAGTCCATGTACCCTTACAGATCCTTTACATCACTTACACAGAATCCTGGAGTAGGATTCCACAATACTCTGCACTGTTCACACCATCCCGTACTGTGTTTGACCATATACATTACGATATGATAAACCCTGGTAATCATTATGGCATTCTGCGGAATCTCGCTAACCTAGATTGCTCTATGGTAAACCAGCTTGTGATTTGTCTTGCTTTACATGGTTTCTTGACTGGCAATACTGTTACCAGCCATGAAACCACACTTGTTTAAATTTAAACACAGTTTGCAGCATGAATATGTAATCACCGCTACTGCTCACCATGCAAACACATAAACTCCACGTAGGTTTCGCACAAAGGCTACATGGAATTTATTGAATCCCACTGAATGGTTGTTGGAGATGTAAATTACAATTCAAAGCATATTGGCAGCATATGTTGTATGACTGTATATTACTCAAGTCATTTTTGGAAAATTTGAACTTTTTTGCAAGCTATTTTTAATGACAAATTTAATTTAACTAAAGCCTTGAATTTATTTAATGTACCCATAGCTAAATGTGTTGCCAGATCAAAATATTCTCTCTTATGGAGTTTACTAGCTATTGCACTTAAATTCATTACCACAAATTGATGAAAATGAGACTACTCCTCCTTTCAAAGAGTTCAAGAATATTGCAATTAATGTTTTTTACCTGGAATTATCTACAATCAAGATGAGAGCAGATAGAATAATTTCATATTACAACTCTTGACTGAAAGTCAGACAATTATTAGGAAAAATTGAAGATAATATGACATGAAATAGTTTTAAAGTTGAAAGATCCATAACTGCTTTGTTTAAGTCGACACCTTTAGTAAATATTTTTATTTACTTGCTGTTGTGAAATTTTTCAATTATGTAAGTTAAATTTTGTTCTAAAATTGTTTTGTGTTTATAATGGTTAAATGTTTTAAACTTTAGTAAAAAGATTTGGAAAACAAGAAATTATGGCTCAGTGAAATTGTAACTGCCTTTCAAATTGTATAAAGCTTTTTTTTTCAGGATATGTTGTGGTGCCTAGTTTTAATTAGTAGTTACAAAGATAATAAAATGTATTACCCTGCTACTGAGCAATGACAGAAAATATCTTATAACCTTTAAAAATTTAAGTTTTCCAAGCAAACATATTCTTTATGTTGATATTGATGGATGTTTGTGCAATAATCATGAGAAAGGCAAAAAAAAGATGTGACATATTTATAAATATAAAAATGTTTTTATTCAATATTTTTATTAATAAAAACAAGTAAAAAAGTAAGACAGAGTACACACATATACAAAAACAACTAAAAACATAAAAAAGACTCTGGCATATCATAGTCTTCACTATGTAGTATCTTAGACCTTCTTTGAAGATTGTACATGGGAATCATGCAAATAACTTCTTTAGGACATACCATGTTCTACCTACATAAACCCTAATGTCCATTGGCTTTTTACTTTTTAATGACTTTATTGAATCCTTCAGGACAAAATAGCTTACCCTAATTAGATATAAACATGTCATCTTTCACCTTTTTTGTGAACTCATCAGTAAGGCATAAATGTATAGCTTGTCATTCTCAGAAAAAAAAACTAAGCTTTTAAAAAGCAGTGTGACTGTAACACTAGGGTCAATCAAAATTTCCAAAAAATGTACAAAGCAACATGTAAAAATGTTACATAGAACATCCCCATATGTAAAAACATAAAATAATGGCAAACCAGAGTCTTCATTGGCTATACAATACTTTAGACCTCCTTGAAAGGAAGTACATGGACAATATTTATTTTATGCCTTAATAACACACAAGTGCTACAGCTACATGGCTTCTGATGTCTTTATAACTTTTTAAAGTTTTTATAGAAACATTCAGTCAAATGAATGTAGACCTCAGTTACTATAGTTAATAGCATGTTTGTCCTTTTATAAGTTTATCAATACAGTAGATATAGACAACTTGGCCTTTTTTTCAAAAATCATTCTGCTTTTTAAAAAAAATGTTTTATGTCCATTAATTAGTCTATTAATATTTTAAAACCACTATCTTTATTGACAGAGGGTACCCAGTACACGTTATTGAAGAAATGGTAAAACAAGTATTTAGTGGGATATTAGGTCATTTTTGTCCCATTTTAAAGGATAGTAGTTTTGCTATAAATAACCAGAAGGAGAGTAGGGTTGATTAAAAGACTGCTATTGTGTTGCAATATTCTGACAGATGGATTAAAATACTATTAGTAGAAACTGGAAAACGGTGTCTGACTATTTTGAAATATTTAATAAATTAGAAGAGGGACCTAAATTTATACATAAAAGGGGAAGAAATTTAAAGAGTATTTTAGAAAAAAAAAACAATAATTAAAAATAAATAGTGGTCAGAATAGGCTCTCCAAATGTGGGGCTTGTGCAAAATGTAGATTTTACTGCAGTCCTGTAGGGATGGTTTATATGCACAATGCATGATCTGTGAGGCATTCTATATAGGAAAGACAGAAAGGGTTTTGAGATAGAGAATATATGATATGTATATACTGTTAAAGGGAAAAATGAGAGAAATGTTCACAGAATATCTAAGGAGATAATTGGAAATCCAAGTTAGAAAAGAGGGAACTTTTATGGTAAATTAAATTAATTGCCCACAATATCCAGGTATTAATAAAGTGAGCATTAATAGTGTATTAGTTGTAAAAGCTGATACATTTAAATAATAATATTAAAACAACAGCAAGCAAGATGTATATATATAAACAACAAAGACTATCAGTGAGTCCCAGCTCTACCTTCCAATAAAATTTATTTCGTTGAACAGTTCCTTCTCTAGCGCCTCGGCCAACAGCCTTTACAGAGTAAAACAGTAAAACTCATAAAACACTTGCAATATATACAAAAAACAAGTAATCAATCAATTACATAATTAAACTATCAAATCACATAGCTTAAATATATTTAAAGTCACAGTCTTAAACAAGACATTGCCAGTTACATTCTCTGTTCATTCCATGTGGATGCAAAGTCCCAAATTTCATAATCAAAATGCATTCCTTTTGTCTTAACATATTTTTTGCCTATCAACATCATTATAATATAATGGAACATGTTCCAGAACAGACACTTTTATATTCTCAATATTTCCATGGTGTACTGAGTTAAAATGCTCAGCAATAGGACTAGTAATTTTATTATTTTAACATCTCTAATATGTTCTTTTATCCTATCTGCTAGCATTCTTTTGTTTCTCCAATATAGTATTTGTTACAATCACAGAATATGACATACACAACACCTTTGCTCATACATGTATATTTGCCTTTTGTATCAAAAATTTTGCCATTTATTTTATTCACTTCATTTACAACATGTTTACATATAGCACATTTTCCACAAGGGAATGTTCCCAAATTCTTCAGAACATTTAATTCATTAGTACAAGGCTTTTTATAAATGCTGTGTATCAGAAAGTCCTGTATATTTTCCCCTTTCTATATGATGTCATTAATTTTATATTTTTCAGTGATGTTATATCTTTTTAATAAAATTCCAATATTCCATAATGATTTTATTACCAATCATAGAGAAGTTAGTGTATGTTGTAACCAAAAACATTCTCTCCTGTTCAGTCCCATATTTATTGCTACTTTCATAGTTATTTTGTCTAATAGTGCCCTTACTCTGTTTAAAGGCTCTATGCAAGCTATTTTCTACATCATCTGGGTTATACCCTCTAGTTTTGAATATCTCGGCCACTTTATAGGCCTCCCTAAAGGCCATATCAATATCAGAATTGAGTCTTTTTATTCTCAAAAATTCCCCATAGGGGATGGCTGACAACGTATGGGGGGGATGGCAACTATCTCCCCACATTTTCCAGCTTATTTCATCAAATTTTCTATGAATACTAGTATATATGGAAAGCCATTATTGCCCCTAAGCGAAATATCCAAGAAATTAACCTGGTTTCCCCTTTGTATGTCACTAAATTTTATACCAAATCTGTTATTATTTAATTCATCAATGAAGTTATCTGATGTATCCCAATCCCCATGACAAATGAAAATTAGGTCATCAATAAATCTAAAATACCTTAGAACATTATTTTGAAAGAAAGGCAACCTATACAGGTGTTCATTTTCAAATAGCCCCATAAACAGGTTAGCATAGGCTGGTGCAAACGCTGCCCCCATAGCAGTACCTGTAACTTGTCTATAAACAGTGCCATTAAATTCAAAAAATTATTTTTCAAGCAGAATTCTACCAGTTCCAGGACATAATATGTTTTAGGACTATCATTCAAAAGAATTTTATAGCTTCCAAGCCCAAAATATGGAAATATTGGTGTAGAGACTCCCTACATCCACCGTAATAAAGTACATATTTTCACCCCAATATACATCTTTTATTTTCCTTAGAAAATCATATGAATCTTGTATATAAGAAGGTAACAACAGAACTTTCTTTATCAATATTTCATGTAACATGGTGCAAAGATTATAAGTAAAATATCCAAAAGCTGACACAATAGGCCGACCAGGTGGTCGGTTCAGATCTTATGAATTTTAGGTAGGCAAAAGAATTTTGCAATTTTTCTGTTCTTTACATTTATTTTTCTATTTATATCCATTTGACTTAGATAGTGTAATCTCACACCTTTCTGTAATAATTTTTCAAAATCTTTTTCTGCTTGACATAGCTGATTAATGTTAGTTTTACAATATACATTGTTGTTATCTAGATGTTGCATACACATACTATAATAATCATGAGAGTTTAATATAACTAATTTTCCCCTTTGTCTGCTTGTTTAAAGACTATATTGCAGTTTTTACTCAGTTGTTGCAGCTTTTCCCATTCCAATTTTGTTAGATTATAAGTATGCTTTTTATTCATAAAGCTCTCTATTTCCTTTTCTAACATTGTATTCAGTAGAGATTCAAACGTACTATATTAGAATTTTACATGGAGGTAAAAATAGTTATTATCTTTAAGCATATGTGTATTTAATAAGTCATAAGCATTATTTTCATCTTCACTACCCGATGCACATGAATAAAACTTTCTTCACTTTCTGTTTCACTATCTAATGAAAGTAAAACATCACAGTTAGTATCTAACTCAGTTGCTTTATTTAATCTAAAGAAGTGTTCCTTTAAATGCATTTTTCGGCATAGTTGGAACAATTCAGTTTTAACCTCATACTTTTGGGTAAGCATGTGGGGACAAATTTTAAACCCTTCTCTAAACAGACATTTCTATCTTGTCTAGTTTATAACTGGACAAGTTAACAACATAATTACTATGTAAGTTATGTCCATCTACCTTTCTTATGTTGTCCATCGCCCGAGTCTCTCTGGCGTTCTGGATTGTTCCAGCCCCTTTTCCTGGTATTGGTATAATGTCCATTCGATTCTGAGTAGGTTTTATGAAATGCTTCTGGGTTTGCTGCAACTGGCAGTCTAGGAAAAGTTTCTCTGTCATCTTCTTTATAAGTTTATCAATACAGTAGATATAGACAACTTGGCCTTTTTTTCAAAAATCATTCTGCTTTTTAAAAAAAATGTTTTATGTCCATTAATTAGTCTATTAATATTTTAAAACCACTATCTTTATTGACAGAGGGTACCCAGTACACGTTATTGAAGAAATGGTAAAACAAGTATTTAGTGGGATATTAGGTCATTTTTGTCCCATTTTAAAGGATAGTAGTTTTGCTATAAATAACCAGAAGGAGAGTAGGGTTGATTAAAAGACTGCTATTGTGTTGCAATATTCTGACAGATGGATTAAAATACTATTAGTAGAAACTGGAAAACGGTGTCTGACTATTTTGAAATATTTAATAAATTAGAAGAGGGACCTAAATTTATACATAAAAGGGGAAGAAATTTAAAGAGTATTTTAGAAAAAACAATAATTAAAAATAAATAGTGGTCAGAATAGGCTCTCCAAATGTGGGGCTTGTGCAAAATGTAGATTTTACTGCAGTCCTGTAGGGATGGTTTATATGCACAATGCATGATCTGTGAGGCATTCTATATAGGAAAGACAGAAAGGGTTTTGAGATAGAGAATATATGATATGTATATACTGTTAAAGGGAAAAATGAGAGAAATGTTCACAGAATATCTAAGGAGATAATTGGAAATCCAAGTTAGAAAAGAGGGAACTTTTATGGTAAATTAAATTAATTGCCCACAATATCCAGGTATTAATAAAGTGAGCATTAATAGTGTATTAGTTGTAAAAGCTGATACATTTAAATAATAATGTCTGTTATGGGATTTGGCTTAGAGTATTTTATTTAATGGATATGTTTAAATGTATATTTATATGTTATTTATATTTTTGTATACATTTCAGTGTATGTATATGTGCATATATATATATATATATATATATATATATATATATATATATATATATATATATATATACACATTTTTATGAAATGAAGCCAAAGTCTTAATTGGTAGAAAGTTTTCTGTGATATGTAATAGGTAACTAATTTTTATTAGTAACTACATTAGATTGGTGAATGATGTAATTAGGTATGGGTGGAAACTATAAATGGAGCTATGTCTTTCTGATGAAGTTCAGTATTGTACAAATGAAAGTACTTAATATTGTAAATTACTGATTAATAAACAAAGTTGTTGGGATGGCTTGACAGCATTTTTTTATGTTATTTGTATCATTTTATGCTGTTTTGGAAGAATCTGCTTCAAAATCCCAGTAACCAACCCCAATCAAAAATAAATACTTTTGATCAATATTTCCAAACTTCAAAAAACAGGCATAGGCACAAAATAACCTTGACCAGGAATCCTGATTTAATTAAAAGCATCTCCAGACACCCAATAAATTAATTCTAAAAAAAAAAAAAATTAAAATGGAAAGAAGGCAACCTATTCATGATATCCCCCTCTCTAATCCTTAAGGGGAAACAAAACTTAAGCATTTTTATCTTTCACCAATTAGGATTCCTGCCATCTACCAGTACACCATTTTACCAACAACTACTTTATCTCTGAGTACTTTTAGCATGTGCCAGTTCTCTCTCAAAATTTTCATGATCCAGCACATAGCACAGACCTACAGTAAATTATTCACTTTCCATTTCTACCTTATGATTTTTTTTGATTTCTAGTAAAATCAAATCAGGTAGTTGTTTAGTGCTTAGCTTCCCTAGTTGCATAAGTTTCTGTCTGAAGACCTACTAGAAACAGAGGGTCAGACATCTTTCTTAAAGGTACCAATATCTGAAATACTAATTCATTTAAATTGAGTCTAAAGTCCAGTAACGTCGAACATTTCCAGAATATATGAACCCAGTTACCCCATGCACTTCTTTCAGATCTCCTGTACACAGCATTCACTGTAGGAAACATACCATATATCATAGCTGGGGTATAAAAGTATTTAGAAAGATAATGCCAAGCAAAGACACTATATTTTCAAGATTTAGTAGCATATCTAGGGACCATTACAACTTACTCGAGACATCACTAGATAGACCTAGCTTCTATCCTCCACCTGGTCCAACTAGTCCAATACTTTATGATGTCATTGTCAGCCTAATATCCTCTGCTCTCCATCTCAGTCATTCAAAAGCAGGTTTATCTTCAAATCCCACTTTTGTACTGTGACAAAATCCTCCCAGGACATCTGTTGTATTGCTACTAAAAAATCTTTCAAAAATACAGCTTAGGAGCATGCACTAACAACCAAGCGATATGAATATTCAAAGTGTCTCTTCTGACTGACAATGATTTTTAGAGAGAAGATAATCTCAATCCAATCTTTTGTCTTCATCAGTCTGACACCTAAAATCCCCCCACCTTGCCACCCACCCACATAGAAACAAGTAAAACAAACTCAGTCTACAAAGTTTATCTCCCAGTTCATTGATATAGTTAGACCTTCATACAATTAATTGTATGACTGAAGATTACCACAGGGTGCATAATGTCTCATGAAGCACATGCACATGCTCCTTTGTAATAAAAAAAAACTTTCCTAGTATAGAGAATGAACAAAATCTTGGACAGAATCAGGCATGCATTCCCTTATATCATACTCAAAAACATCAATACAGCTCTTTTTTGTGAAGGTACTATAAACTTTATAGTGGAAAAATAAAAACTAATCAGTACTGAAAACAATATTTCATTCTCCAGTCCAAATTGCCAAAGCTTCCATTAATGCTTCCCTTTCTGTAAGTACCTTCATCAGGTCAGAATAGAGTACCCTGGGAGGCAATTACACATTGAGTAACATTATCCTTAGATAATGTAAATTAGCAAGGACATACACAAAATGCTTCTGTTTATCTTGGTGTACTCCCAACTATAAAAGAGTTGTCCCTTCAAAACAGAATCATTATGCCTCTATGCCTATCCTGTGTATAAGGTACATAATCCCTTGGAATTACTAATCTTCTGTGCAGGACGAGCTTAGTCCTGCATGGAAGCAGCCATGTAGGAGCAGGACAACAGCGCACCATGCACATTAATAAGGTGCACTGCCTGAGCTCCTAATTTTACACGGAGCATGTAAGAGTTCAGGGGGCATGTCTGAGAGCAGAGCTCTTAGAATATACATGCCCCAGCAATGAAGAATAGCAGAAAGGCCCAGGAAATGAGCGAGACCGCTCATTGGTGTCCGCATATCCCCACCAACATTTTCTCTGGCTTACAACAGCAAGTAAATTCAAATAAAATGAACAAACCTTTATTTCTTTTTTTTTTTAAAGCCAATTAAAGCTAACTGCAGCTGTGCGGGTGTGCCCATCACTTAGCTAGAGTTAATGCAGCTTAAATGCCTGAAGAGGATAACAAGGATGATATATACAAATGCAGAAGCATAACAATCGTGTAGTGGGCAGTGCATTCACCTTACGAGCTGGCATTCCCAGTTCAAGTCCCAATGCAGTAAATTCCATTTTCTATGGCAAAGCACATTATGACCAATATTTTTGTTGCATAAACCACTAAATAACATATATTTGTGAACTGGAGTACTACAGTAGATGCACATGTGAGGTGTGAGTGTCATAATGAAGTAAGCTAGTAAGCAGGTTTAAGTACCAATAAGCAGAAGTAAGCATACTTAAGCACTAGTAAGCGAGTTTAAGCCCATTTGTGTGGGTGTAAGCAATGCGCACACAGGTTAAGCAATTTTGAAGCTAACTTTCTGTAAGCATATGTAACCGGAGGTTAGCATTGCTTACCCTTGTGCAAACCCACGCAAACCCACTTACAAATGCTCAAATGTGCCTTAATCACTTTGTATACATCGGCCCTTGTTCTGCCCATCAACAAAAAAAAACAGCCTTGAACCCAGGACCCTATACACTACCATTACAGTAGTTAACCACCAAGCCATCACAACAGTACAGAAGAATGAGGTATCAGCAAGCAAGTCTTCACTATAGAAAAATCAAACTGAACCTGTGAAAGGAATAAGTATACAGACATATTTTCCATAATCAACTACATAACATAAATATGTGAACTGGAGTACAGCAGTAAGCCCAAAAGTCAGGTGTAATTGTAATAAAGTGTTGAAGTCCCCAATAAAAAGCAAGGACCCCATACAGTGTATGTACACATGAATCATGGATGCCAGGCATACATATAAGATGTAATGAATAATAAGTCGATTCCAAAAAGGAAATATAATGCAAAGTCAAATGGAAGCAATGCTAAAGATTGCACAGGCCAGCTTAGGAGGTGTAAGCAATGTGTAGGCCAGCTAACTCAATGTGCTCAGTGTTATATCCCTTTAATCAATGCCAACCTTAGGTAAGTAGGTTTGCCCATAGCTTAGCCTTTTCAAAACCAGCCAATCATGAAAAAGTGCAGGAAATCGGCCCTACTTAAATCCAAGAGGTGGGAATACATCTCATAACTGGTTGTAGCTTCCTTGCAGGCACTATGTTAGGAAGTGGAGAGGGTGTGCACTTTCGAGTGCAATGCTGGTGCATCCAAGAGTCCAGAGTCATGGCAGGACTCTTTGTCAAGGACCATAAACAGAGACTGCTGCAGGGCCAGTACCAGGGCTCCCAATATAAGGTAGATGCCTGGGACCATCTCACCCGTGACCTCACCAGTGCCACTGGCATACACCAAACTGGTGAGCAGGTCAGGCATCACTATGCCGACCTGAAGCAGTGTAAGGGGGACCTCTTGGATCAGTGGATCCAAGAGGCTATATCAGCAGGGAATGTCCCAGCTCTATGTAAGTATCACCCCACTAAGTGTGTAATAATTGCTAGCTCATGTATATCATGGATAGGTATGGCTAAATATTCCTCTTATGTCCTCCACAGCTGCAATCGAGCAGGCCGCGAACCAGGGTGGCCATGGCAGTCACCTAGAGAGGTTGCAATGTGAGGCAAGTCAGTAATACTCTTGCATCTACTGTCATAGGAAATAAATCTAAAAGTATTAGTAAATTATTTGCCTATATAAAACCTGTATTGTTTAAGGCAAGTATTGCATACACCATAGAATATGGCAGGAAAAGACTCATATAGTATGTATGTAAATAAAAGCATAATAGCCTGACAATAAAGGTCTAACTGCTGGACTGCATGTGTATACTCTGGTATCATATGGTAATGTAGATTTGCATTCACATAATAGCACTGTTGTAATAAGTGCTGTTACCCACACTGTGCACCATAAATAGAATGTGTAGGAATGCCTGCATATGACTGGTGCAATCCCCAGAGGCCATTTAGTACACCTGAGAGACACATAGACAGAAAACAGGGAAAAGGTGGACAACAAAACCCGAATAGCACATACAACTGATACGTAAACTGTGTTTTTTTTAGAACACACAGCCATGGTTCGAATCCTGCCAGTGGTAGTAGTCTGCATACAGAATCATACCCCACAACTGTACAGATATGTCCAGAATATTAATTCGAGTGGCCCATATCTGATGCCTGTCAACCTGTCCCCCTAGGTAATCAGAGGGATGATTCCAGACATATAGGCAGCAAACAGGAAATACAACTGATTGACACACATCTATGAGAACAAAGATGGCACACTAACAACTCCCCAAAACCTTATGAGACTAAGAAGCCACATATGTTCCATTTACTCCCCCATCTTGTCAAGTTGTGGCCAGAGTGTGTACACTAACAGAGTGAGATGTATGTGCATAATACTAATGTGGAATCTGGTACTGTATGTAGCAACATTCAGGTAGTGCTAACAAACATTTCTCATACAGGTCTGTCACATGTCATCAGAAATAAGAGAATGATACCCTGTACTGGTACTGTTTACATTGGTATTGTATGGCATTATGACTGGTGCAGTTGCACTGAATAATGAGGTATTACTCATCACTGTTGCCCACACTGTCCTACAAAATATAACTGTCAAGGAAATCTGTATAAAAGTGTTGTTATACAAGATCAGAATGCAAAAGTGCAGGATAATTATAAAACAGAAAGCAGATAGGAGATATACAACAATATCTATATAGCACACACAACACTGATGGGCATTGTTTAAGTTGTAGCAGACACATCCATGGTCTGAATCCTAGGAGTGGAAGTAGGCTGCATACAGAATCATACCCCACAACTGTACAGATAAGAACAGAATGTCCAGTATATGGGCTGATATCTGCTGCCTGTCCCCCTGTCCCCTTCTTAGGTCTGTGGGATGATGCCAGATGTTTAGCCAGCAAACAGGGATTACAAATGATTGTCAAACATCTATGAGAGCAAACCTGTCACTGTAGGAACTCTGAAACTGTTAGGAGAGGAATAAGCTAAGTATGTCCTATCTACACCCCCATGATGTCAAGCTTTGACCAGAGTGTGTATAGTAACAGAGTGAGATGTGTGTGTATAATACTAATGTGTAATCTGGAACTTTGAGTGGCAACATTCAGTTAGTGCTAACAAACATTGCTCCCACAGGTATGCTGGATATGAAGACTGTGCTGAGAAATAAAAATCATTATAACCTGTACTGGTATGTTTACTCTGGTATTGTAGGGAAATGTGAGTGTTGCAGTTTCTCTGAATAATAAAGTATCACTGATCACTGTCAACCACACTGTGCTACATAATATAACTGTGCAGGAAAGCATGTATATGTGTGTGTCAAGTCACTAAAGGTTGAAGAGCAACAGTCTAGATATGTCGCAATACACCTGCATGTGGTCACCACATGGCCAGAGTCTGTCCAGAAAGAGTTGCACAGCTATGTGCACAACATCAACCCAGACTCTGGGAGTATGTATACAAGCAGTGCTAACAAACGTTCCCTCCACAGGTATACCAGGTAAGAGGTGTATACTGCAGGTAAAATCAGTTCAGGTATAATGATGATGACAGCCATATCACTGTCCAAAATAAGGCTATAGGGTAGTAAGACTTGTAAGGTACAGATAACAGCAATGACTAGGAAAGTAATGTGGACTAAGGAATATACTAGTTATTAATTGACATCTCGCCCCCACCATATCCCCAACAATAAACAACATACCCACCCCAACCAGTATGTAATGACTTGAATATTCTGATAATGTCTAATTGTTTGATAAATATTTTAATTGTTCCCATGCATGTGCTATAATGAATTATTCCAACATCGGTGGCATGGTGCCATCAATGTACCTGCATGTTGTTCTTATTATCACTGTGGTCCCATATATGCATGTGTTCTGTTTGCTTTGCAACTGTTCCGTATCTGGTGTCTGGGTTAATGGGAATATCTATGCATGCTGTTATACCTAACCCTGGAATGTGTTGACTATTACTAACCCATATATAATGATAAAATCTAAACACTATAGCATGTTTGGGAAGGCCCGTGCCAGAGATCCCACCTGTCCTACCTCAGCTGGCCGTGGCACAGGGCACCAGACTGTCTGGGAACCAACCAGGGACCTCCCCGTCCGTTGGTCCTGCAGCACCTTTGGGTGAAACTGTCTAAGGGGATGGGGCTCACTGCCCCCCCCGGGAGTGGACACGGACAGGAACCTGTCACCCATCGCCAGGTCTGGGTCATGGTGCATAGCGAGCTCAAACAGCAATTTGGTGATCTTTTACACCAGCTTGAGGGCCACATGTCGCGATTAGAGGGTCAGCCTGGCTCTGCAACTCAGGCCCCAGCACAGCCATCTTCCAGGCTGTGAAGGTGCAGTGGTGACTGCCCATGGGTGGGGACCTCAGTCACACTGTGTCCACTAGGGGGCTCATGGGCTTCCGATTTCCCAACACTCCTTCCCATTAAGGTATATACCCCCACATGTGTCACATACCACCCTTGTATGCACCTTGTTTGTCTTGTCTGTTAACTTACCCAACCTACCTCCCCAAATATACCTACTATCCCTCACCAACATCCCACAATTACCTGAAAAAAGGGCAATCTGTTTACCCCAAAAAAACTCACCTCATACATAGCTATCCATTTCACACACATGTCCACTAGACACATGTAATGTGGTCTAACTGGCATCAAAACTTATTATTGTTGTCCTCACCCACTCCCAGGGGTTTGAGTGTCCAAATCTACCTCCAAATTCAGTGTATATGCACAGCTGTTGCTGTAAAAGAAATGGGCAGCTGTGGACATTCCCCACACCCTTCCTGCACATCCCTAGCTATTTTCCCTACTGTCTTTCTCTATTTGTGCCCCTTTTTCACCACTTTCTTACCAACCCTTTTTTTTACTTTTAAAGAAATTATCACGGGGGTAAGCAGGAGTAGGCCCATTTAAGCAGCAGTAAGCGGGTTTAAGTCTGTTTGCACAGGGGTAAGCAATGCCTACACTGGTTAAGCAATTTAGAAGCTAACTGAGTATAAGAAACTGTAACCGGAAGTTAGCAGTGCTTACCTCCGTGCAGACCTGCGCAAACCTGCTTACAACTGCTCCAAAGTGCCTTAATTACTCTGTATCCAACGGCCTTTGTCCTGCCCAGTAACAAAATAAACAACCTCTACAAGGCTCAAACGCAGGACCCTGTACACCATAGACAAAGAGATTTACCACTAAGCCATGTCAGATATATATAACCCTGATGTTTTCACAAACATATCATCCAGCCCAGTCATTCAACAGTACAGGAAATGTATTCCAACATGTAGATGTATGTGTGTGT
This sequence comes from Protopterus annectens, assembly GCF_019279795.1. Classification (NCBI taxonomy): domain Eukaryota; kingdom Metazoa; phylum Chordata; order Ceratodontiformes; family Protopteridae; genus Protopterus; species Protopterus annectens. Next base: position 735,592,116 of record NC_056726.1, on the reverse strand, counting down.
ATATATATTACTATCTAAACAGATACAACATGTATGTGTGTATATATATATATATATATATATATATATATATAAACATATATACATACAAATGCATACATCTATAGATATATGTCTACATCTATATGTCTAAATATATACAGCAAGTTATATATATATATATGTAAGCAGATATATATATCTATAGATATATAAATATATAAATATATATATATATATATATATATATATATATATATATATATATATATATATATATATATACGATATACATCTGTAGATAAGAATGGGAACATAAAAACATATACGTCCATATGCACCATTAATGAGGTTGAGATGCCCCAAACAACATATGTCTTGTACGAATAGGTATATCCCTCACAGCCAAATATGTCCACCCTGCAATACACTACCAAGTGTTGCAGATCCCATAACCAGGACCTGACATGACATGGGCACAAGATGTTAACAGTACTCCATCCCACCTGTATGATATCAGGCTGGTATCAGTAACATATCATGCAGTACAGTCTGGCTCCCATAGGGAATGTACAATGTGGAAGCTATCAACATCCCTAGGGTACATATACACATTCACACATATATATATATATATATATATATATATATATATATATATATATATATATATATGTATATATATATATATATATATATATATATATATATATATATATATATATATATATATATATATATATATATATATGTAACTACACATACACATGCAGAGATATGTATAGTAAGATACTTATGTAGAAGGTGCACATAATATGGAACAGCCACTATACCTACAGTTAGCACCTTAACAAATGGACACTGTATGAGCCACTCATACAAATGACAATTGTTGCATGCAACATATACCCACAGAGAGGTCAAAGGATATAACACCACACACAGGTTTGCATAAATGGGAAACCTTTATTTGTGTACTATTACAGTTGCATATGCCATGTCATATAGCTGCTTAGACACTGACATCCATATAAACAAAGTAGTGAAACTGTGAAACAGTTATACTAATACAGTAGTCTGGAAAGGTTTACAAATGTTGCTGTCCAGGCCGAGGCTTTCAAATAGTACAATAGTAAAGACAGACTGGGCCACAGGATACCAAACAATCAACAGTAAATAATGCAGATGTATAGTTCAGCAGCCTCTATCTACACTCTGTACACAATCCCTAGGTGGTAAAGACCTCAGCTGACAGAATTGTATGTAACTGTTACATAACAAGGCATAACTGACACCATCACAAGTACACTGACAAACAGAACAGGCTGTATGGCAATAGGCAGTAGGCCTGCATTAACCCAATTTATTTAGTTATTTTAAATATAGGTGAATTGTATGGTAATGTACATCCAGATACTTTAAGGCAGCTCACAGGTTAGGTTAGGCTGTAACAGCCTAGGTTAGTTATGGTGCTCCCCCCAACTCAAAAATACAGGGGCATATACCACTGCTACATGCACTGGCCTCTGGAGTGTATAAAGGCACACATGTATTGTGTAGGTAAAGCCCACAGATATATGGCCCCAGCCCCATTGTATGTGTGGGGGATACAACAGCAGTGAACTGATGGCAGGAATGGCAGCATGACATACTCACATCCCACTACAGAACAACCTCTGACAGCATGTCATATGTGCAAAGCTTGGTATGTAGGTGGAGGACAGAAGCTGAAACACAGGCCTATATGTGGAAAACTGTTGTCATACACTAAGCAAGTCACTGGTATTACAGGATAATCTGCAACATACCCTTAGTCAGAGATTTGAGGTTAGAAACATAAATGGATGTAGCCATGTACTGATAACACTCAACACACACACACTGCCAGTGAAACATCTGACACAGGACCTGTGTGATGGATCAACAAAACATAATAGGCACACCTCTGGCCATCAAGAGGACAGGCTCACAGTTGAGAGCTATGCAGACAGACTGCATTCCAAAGTAAACTAGTATGTACACACAAACCCTGTAATGCCAGTCCTACCACAACTCTACTCATACTTTGTCTGTAGTTCTGGAACCTCCTACAAATATGTAGCTGGCCTGAGTGTGCAGGTTCTCCTGTAAGAGGTATTGCTACCTGCTGTCTGTAACACTGATGCCCACACACAGGAAGGGTGTCAATCACACAGGAAAGATAAAGGGACCATGCCCACATGATGTAGGGATTTATAGTAGGTGTTTGCCATGACAGTTGTAATTGGAAGTACTACACAGCAAGCTGCATGCGGTTAGCAAGTGGAGGACACTGATTGGTGCTGAGGCCATCACCTGATCATGTGTATCACCTATTAAAGCCATGCTGCAATCTATTCAAAGCAGCTCAATCCATATACTGGAGAGAGAGAGACAGAGACAGAGAGAAAGAAAGAGAAAGAGAGAAAGAAAGAAAAAAAAAAACAAAAAAACAAAAAGCCTAAAGGCAAAGTACAAGCCAATGGAAGAACAAACCATTTTAACATCCAGTAAACCACACACATGCCAGAACACAATGGGTATCCAATGCCTATCAACCATTTGTAAAAAAACTACTGTGCTGGTACTGCAAGGCTTGTGTAGCTGGTATGGGGGGAACTTAACAGGGTACATGTAATGTCCCATACAGCAGCAGCCACAACTGACGATGGCAATGGGTGTTGCGCTGGTTGTGAAGGCCATCATGGAATTCCCAAGTACAGACACTGCTATACTCAGTCATGCACACATACACATGTGTCAGTACAGGAGTGCATCACTGCAGGTGGTCATAGCTGTGTACATAGATATTGTCCAAGGGGACATGGGTTGTGTAGGGGTTGTGTGTACAGTAGTATCCTGCCACCTGCCAGGTGGCAGCAGGTAATCTATCGACAGACACTACTGTGGTGATCCTCAGGGTGAGAATGACATGCATCAGCAAATCCTTCAGGTGCCTCCTGCACATGGCCACTGAGGTGATCTAATTGACATGTATGCAACATGCATTACAGCACATGGTTAGAGTCTGTGATGGAGACCTGTACCCAAGCATGTTCTGTTGACTGTGTTAGTGTAGTGGAGGTACCAGTGGCATGTGGTGCATACAGGGTGACAACTCTTGCATGTGCCAGTTCTTACACAGCTGGGCAGACATGTCAGTGTCAATCAAGATTAGGTTGCCTGTACATATCCCACCTGGATACCTGCAATCTTCACATCTGTACAGGGACTGACAGCCATCAGCTTGGCAAGTAGCTATGCAGTAGCATGAGTGCATTGACAGATATCTGACAACAATATGTATGCCATAACTACATGTTGAAAGCCGTCAGTAACATGTGCTGTACAGACAGTAGTCTACAGTTACATTCCACATGATGGATTATTAACTAGTAAGGGGTATATACTGTGACACAGCACACACACTAGGGATACAGCAGGCAGGCCTTGGTGTCCACCTATGCCCACAGGTGTGCCTGTTGTCAGTACTACATTTAGCACTCTGCTGTTGCCTGGGTTAGCACTGTCAACAGTAGTACTGCCATGATACACTACATGCCAGTGGGATAGCATGTATCCTGGGCTACTACACCTTTATGTAACACATTCACATGGATAACAGTGCTGTAAAGGCCTCATATATATCTGTGTCCAACACATGACACTCACACCCCTTGCTACAGTAAGTACAGCACTTAGGCACATGTATAGCACATGGCATTTCTTACACACATGGCATTTCTTACACTTATTACAGATTATCAGACTGGGTGGTGTGACCTAGTTACCAGGGCTAAGCCATACTTAGCAAGTATCAACATTGTTGCAATATAACAGCTGAGCTGATTTTTGCACTGGTAAGCAAAGCCTACACTGTGTAAGTGCCCATACGTTTACCCATAGCTCAGTACTGCTTAGCTTCGCGCAAACCCATGAAATCCCGCTTAAAGCTGCACCAAACTGCCTTAACTACTCTATATTTGACAGTACTTGTTTTGCCCAGCAAAAAATGAATAGCCCTTGTACCCAGGACCCTATACACGGAAGTCACAACACTTAACCACTACGCCATGACCACTGTGAAGACAATTGTTGTTATACCAATATAGCTGTCAATACACATATTGAGTAGTATTGAACAATTGCCTTTAGTTTCTGAATTGTATAGTCCTTCCTATTAATGTGACTGTCGCATCACATATGTTGTTTATCATAATGTGCACATAGCAGGCACATACGGTGAGATACATCTGGGAGGGTATACACAACCGTGAGTTTACTCATGACAGGAATATGGCTGTATACATATAAAGGTCTATATATGTCTACATGTACAGACACATGTAAACTCATACATATGTCTGTATACACATCTGTATAGTGCTACATATATATGGCCATGTGTACATCTCTTCATATGTGTATATATATATATATATATATATATATATATATATATATATATATATATATATATGTATGTATGTATAGATATATGTATATATAGATATACAAATATGTATATATATAGATATATGTCTATATGGCAATATATGTATGCACATCCTATGTGTACAGATATGCCTAGCTATGTTGGTATATATGTAGATATATATCACTATATGTGCATACATATCTATTCTGATATACCTACTACTGTCAATATATATGTAGATAGCCATACGTATATGTGCATATGTATCCCTAGCTGTATATGTGTAGACATATATTGCTCTGTATATGTATATATCTGGGTGTTGATATGCATATGTATATATATATATATATATATATATATATATATATATATATATATATATATGTATATATATATATATATATTATATATATATATATATATATATATATATATATATATATATAAATATATATGTACATATACATATACAGCTATATATGTCAATATGTATATGTGTATATATCTATATAGATATCTGGATAATTATATAGGTTCATAGGTTCATAGGTTGGTACTAGGCTATCGGCCCTATGCAAGTCTAGCCATAACAATTCCCTGGATATTTCTTCCCACGATATTTACTCCTCCAGGCCCCTGTCTAGCAGGGTGACTGACATGATCTCCGGAGTGAATTTCCTATCTCCCATCCAATCATCCAGGTTACTTTTGAAGAGGGCCAATGAGGCGCTCTGCTTGATATGTATGGGCAGTCTATTCCAGAGTATGGGGAGTCTCTAGGTCAGGAACCTATCCCTCCAGCATGTTTTGTTCATTGTGATGACAAGGTTTAGATCCCTGGAGAGTGTGACTCTGAGGGATTGGGATTTTTTTAAGTGGAGCATGTCCAACAGCTCAGGGTTTGACATGGCCTTGCATGTTAAGCAGAGATCCCCTCTGAGTAGATGATATGCCACAGAGTATAGCTGAAGTTTTTTTAGATGGTCAGTATATGGCATCTGCTTTAGGCCTGTGATTCTTTTAGTGAGGTATTTCTGTGGCCTTTCCAGCTGTTGCAGATGTCTTGTGATGTACATACCAAGTGGGGCATTATATTCTATAATGGGTCCAGTACAGTGGGACAATGACCTCCTTTTTTCTGGATGAAAAGCCCTTAGTGATGAGGTGTGCCACATAGAAGGATTTCCTGACTGTTGTGGCAATGTGGTTATCAAAAGTGAGACAACTGTCCACCTGTGTCCCTAAGTCTCTCATCACACTTTCGATGTTTAGTGTCCTGCCACCTATGTGGTAATTCATGGGTACATGTTTTTTTTCCAAAGGGGATAACTATACATTTCTTGGCATTAAGCTTGAGCCCATGGCTCTGGCACCAGGCATCTGTTTCTGTAAGGCCCTTTTGTAGACTATCCACATTATTTGGGGATTCAATAATGGCTCCCAGTTTGTAGTCATCTGCAAACTTTGTTAGCCAGAGTCCCTTAGTGTTGGCCTGTATTTCAGAGAAGTGGATGCCAAACAAGAGTGGTCCCAGGACTGAACCCTGAGGTACTCCACTTGTCACTTGTCTGGAGCTGGATTTGGAGTTATCTACTTTTACTGTGTGGGTTCTGTCAGTAAGCCAGTTAGCAACCCATCGAGTGACGTAGGGATTTATGCCCAGCTTAGTAAGTTTATCTATGATTCCAGAGTGGGGGAAGGTGTCAAAGGCCTTGGCGAGGTCCAGATAGGCTGTGTGGACTGCCTTACCCTCGCCCACAGCTCTGGAGACTAATTCAAAGAAGTCAATCAGATTCAGGAGACAAGATCGGCCCTTCACAAACCCAAACTGGGTGGGGTCTAGTGTTTGAAGGTTGCCAATGCCTTTGTTTATAAGTTCCATGATAATGCGTTCCATGTCCTTGCAAATCAGACTTGTCAGACTGATGGGACAGTAGTTCCCAGGATCCAAGGTGGATCCTCCCTTGTGGAGCGGGATAACTGTAGCAGTGTGCCACTCAGTGGGCACGAAGCCTGAGGTGAGGCTGTGATTAAACATGACACTCAGGTGAGGTGACAGTTCATTTTGTAGTTCATGTAGTACACAGCCTGGGATGTCATCTGGTCCCATGGATGCTGTATTCTTAGCTTTGAAGAGTGCAGTTTCTACCTGTGTGGCCATGATTATTGGAATTTGACAATCTTTTGGTATTGAGATGGGCCCTTTAGGAGGTGAGAGTGGGGTGAAGTTGGCACTAAATCGATCTGCCAGGATATTGGCAATATCCTTGGGATCAGTATATTTAATGCCATTCTGTTGTAACTCAGAGCAGATCTGAGCATTGCCATTTAGATTCTTGACATAACTATAGAATGCCTTGTGGTTGTCTTTGGAATCTTTGGCAATTTTATTTTCGTAACTAGCTTTTGAGGATTTTATGAGGGATCTCAGCTTCTTACTGAGGCTGGTGAGAGAGTTTTTTGCATCCTGGGATTTTCCTCTTTTTTGCAACAGTTTCTTCCTTCTGTTGTATAGTTTGTTTATAGCAGGGGACCACCAGATTGGCTTCCTTTTTTTGGAGAAGAGCATCTTGGTTCTATTTGGGATGGCACGATTCATGCATGAGTGGATGGGCTCGTACAATGCCTTGGTGTAGGATTCTGCAGTCGAACTTCCAGATCCCATCTGCATGGGTGTTGTGAAGTTTGTCGCTTCTAACTTCAGTAGCTTGAAGTTGGCTTTGGAGAAGTTTTTTAAGGAGGTTTCCTTACTGGGGGGGTGGGGGTGGGGGTAGGATGTGGATGTCAAGGGTGATTTGCTTATGGTCAGACCTGACCAATGAGGGGGTGACCACTGGTGTGGAGCATCTATCTCCCATGTTGGTAATGACCAGGTCTAGGATATTGGAGCCCCTGGTTGGACAGTGGATTAGTTGATCCAGGGCATTGGAATTTATGAATTCCAAGAACCGTTGGGAAAAGGAGTTGGTACCTGAGTAGTTTTCCCAATTAATGGCAGGGTAGTTGAAATCACCCAGTATTAGGGTGTTTGGTTGTATCTTAATATTTTCCAGTATGTTTAGAAAGGTGTAGTGAGAATCTTGGGGCATGGCTGGGGATCTGTAGCAAGCTACAATTTGGATTGCAGTCTTACCTAGTGTTAGTTGCACCTGGAGAATTTCAGATACATTGTGTTGGGCAACTAGCCTGGAGGTGTGAATATCCTTGGTGAATATGGACACTCCTCCACCTTTAGTGTTTTGGTCCTGGTTTTGTGGCTGAAAAGTGTGGTAAAAATTGTAGCCTGGTATTGCAGGGGTGCTCTCTGGAGCCTTGAACCAGGTCTCAGTTACTGCACAGATATCGATGTTCTCCATTTTTAAGAGTGCCTCAAGAGAGTGCATTTTGAGGTTTAGACTTCTATCATTGAGTAGCATTACCTTCAGATTTTGCCTGCTTCTATCTGTTATGGTGGTGGTTTTATCCTTTGAACCTTGCCTAAAAAGGCACTATAGGGGTGGCAAGATCTTTAGCCAGTAACCTGAATCCCAGGGGTGACAGGTGCAGACCATCTGTGGCAAAGCATTGTGGTTTGTCAATCATGTCTATATATACATATACTTTCACCATATGTCCTGAACATGGAGTGTAGCCCTACTTCATCCCTTATAGTCCCAACTTTGTAGTGTAAGGGGATATCAGGTGTGTATAACAGGTACATTCGTAGAGTATTGCTACTGTAATAGGGATTGTCTTCACAGACTTGGTGTGTGTGGGAGGTCTCTTCTGCTTTTAACATGTGCACCATTGGCTACTGACAGACATCCTAAGGACATCATAGTATAGTATTGCTGCTAGCACGTAATGCTCCTGTGGACTACAGCAGAGATATTGGCCAATATATGTGGACATACTGACACACTCTGGACAGTCTAGAGGTATACATAGAACCCCTTATGTGGATAACAGCCATGTAGATGGGTATAACAAGTAATGAGTGGTATACATTTGCCACCATAGGTCATGCATTCACACACCCCTGTCTTCCCTGACACATAATAATTGCTGGTACAGAGGTGCCATGGCCACATACTACCCACTAGATATTGACATACATCTGTACAGCATCCCACTGCTCTGTATAACATACATGACTGTTAAGGGAGGCCTGGCAGCAGTACATCTGGCAAGTATCTGGACATGACATCCCACTGGGTAAGCACACTAAGCTGCTAGGCATGTAACAAAGCACTGTGCAGGCTACAGGCAGACTGGCCCAAGACTGGCCTACATTTCCTATGGGCGAATGCACATGTACCTGCATATATAGCAGGATCTACAGGCATGTCACAGAGCAGAGTACGATACATCAGTGTGAAAGTGCATAACCACAGCCAATGTAAACACAGCCACGTATGGTAAGCTAGCGTACTATTACAGTATATGGACTATCTGTGCGACACCATCCTAATATGTGCCACTCACAAACTAACCCTACATATACTGGGCCACTACACAGTGTGGTCCGATGCCTGCCTGTGGTATGGGACATGTGTGTGTATGGCCCTACAAACATGTAAGCTGATAGGGTAACATACAGTGGAGCAGCATGTAACATCAGATAGAACAAGACCAGAAACAATGACTACCACACTGTGTACACAGGCCACAGTACATATTGACAATACACACACTGTTGACATTCATCTTACATACACATACCTCAGTACTGTACACACAACCACAGAATGTCCAGGTTATGTCATCAAATATAATCCCTACTATACATAACGTGTAGCAGTCTGATATCTCACTGGCTTGTTATCAGATATGATGTCACTAATTATGGTGTACAGCAGATATGCACCTCTTACTGCATGACATATGTACAAAGGTTGACAGAGTTGTGGCTGGAGTCACATACACAGGGCCAATATTGACATGTTGCTGTGATAACCTCATACATTTACTGTTGTAACAGGTTTTTTACAACATATGTCTTATGAGGGATATGAAGACAGTAACTCTCATGGCTGTCACCATCTACAGACTGCAATCCTCACACTACCTTCTGCAGTACACAGATAGGTTCTCTGTGGGTAACACATGAAACAAAAGGCGCCATACACTTCCCAGTCTGCAGATGACCCTACAGACGGGGTTTCCTCATAAACATAGCACTGACATGGCAGCTATTAAAACATGTAGGACGGCCATATCCATGCACACCCTGTTAAACCAGCATTACTCCAAATGCAGTATAGCAGCACTTACAGTCTGTAGTCAGGTCAGGCACATCCCCCTCCTGTGTGTTGCCCTGTTTCCACAATGTATGTTGTTAGAGGTAAATCCTCAATCCATCTGAGATGCTGTTTGCCAAGCAACAGAATGATTTCCTGCTCACAGTGAATGAAAAGGCCCAACATCAACATGATATTCCTAGATATTGGAGTATGTTTCCATGCAATTGGCAATGGGAATGTTACCACAGACTATTGCATGTTGCCAATGTTGTGCATAGCTTGCCATGTATGTGTTCCTTATTCCATGACATGGTCGGTGTCTGGGATGTGCAAACCTCCAACATGCATGTACAGTGACATGTGGAACTGTACCTGGGGTGTCTGGCCCATGTTATGTACACAGATTGTTATCATCAGATGTGTCAGTCCTGGCCTCATGTGGTGGGAACTGTTAATGGACAGCAGGTTTACCCTGCACCTACATTGTTAGGATGATACCAGCATTCCCTAGTGTCAGTGGAATCTGTCCATACAGGGCATGTTTTACAAGCATGGTATGTCCTTTGTGGGTCACATTTGATGGCACCACAGGTGTTGCAGGTGTCCAGTAGGGAACATGGGGAAGGTGCACTGTCAGCATGTGTGTGCCTATTGGACAGATGAACAGGGTGCCATGCCCTCTGTAGCCCACTGCAATCACACCATGGTTACTATCAGTGGGAAATATGTAGGGTACGACTAACATAGCAGCTGTTGGCTAGGCAAGTGTGTGTGTGTATGAGACATGGGTTGATAGTGTTCTCTGGGTGATACTAGGGTTGCTAACTATGTTTGCCTGGCCTTGATGTCACATGCAGGGGTATGGATTTGCACCCCAGCCTCTTGGCTATTTCACATCTGTTATCCCAGAACAGTGGATATTGTGATATAAACTAGGGCCACCATATAAGAAATATGCAAAACCCACTCCACATTGAGTCCAGTTATTACACACTCACAACCACGTCCACACAGTATACGACTTACAAACACAGACACACACACACCTGTCATGTCTGGGATTAGAACTTCTACCTAACTAGTTTATTACACTACAGCACTGAGCAGTTATAGGATGACCCAAAGGTGTATTTCACAATAAATGAAATCAGCAGGGTTGCCAAAGTAGTGCATTTGACTTGTAGTGTGTGTAGCTAGGCTAAAATGCATTGCTCCCTACACAGACTTAGAAACACACACAAAACATCCAGAACTCCCATGTGTGGGAATAGAACCCCTACCAGAGTTCTATATCACACTACAGAGTAAGTGCCAAAGTAGAGCATTTGAATTGTAGTGAGTGTGAATAGCCTAAAAAGCATTGCTCTCTACACAGGCAGACACACACACACACACACACACACACACACACAGCTGACATGTCTGGGATTAGAACTCCTACATAACTAGTTTATCAGACTACAGCAGGGATTACTGGAGTACTCTTTCCCCAAAGGTGTATTTCACAATGAGTGACATCAGCAGGATTTCCAAAGTAGGGCATTTGAATTGTAGTGCGTGTGGCTAGACTAAAATGCATTGCTCCCTACACAGAAATATTAACACACACAAAACATCCACAACTGCCATGTGTGGGAATAGAACCCCTACCAGAGTTTTATATCACACTACAGCATGAAGCTGTTATAGGACGCACCACCAGGATTACTGGAGTACTCCTTCACCAAAGGTGTACTTCGCAATGAATGACATCAGCAGGATTGCCAAAGTAGGGCATTTGAATTGTATTGAGTGTGATTAGCCTAAAAAGCATTGCTCTCTACACAAACAGAGACGCACACACCCACACAGTTGCCATGTCTGGGTTTTGAACTCCTAGCTACCTAGTTTATCACACTACAGCAGTACACAGTTATAGGATGTGCCATGAAGATTACTGGGCTGCAATTTTCTGAAAGGTGTATTTCACAGTGTATGACATCAGAGCCTTGCCAAAGTAGAGCATTTGAATTGTAGTGAGTGTGACTAGCCTAAAAAGCATTGCTCTCTACACAGGCAGACACACACACACACAAACACACACACACACACACACACACACACAGTTGACATGTCTGGGATTAGAAGTCCTACATAACTAGTTTATTAGACTACAGCAGTACGCTGTTATAAGATGCACCACGGAGGTTACTGGCTCCAATTTTCCAAGAGGTGTACTTTACATTGCAAGAAATGAGCAGCCTTGCCAAAGTAGCGCATTTGAATTGTGGTGGGTGTGACTAGCCTAAAAAAGCATTGCTCTCTAGACAGACAGAGACACACAGAAACATACACACAGTTGCCATGTCTGGCATTAAAACTCCTACCTAACTAGTTTATCACACTACAGCAGTTTGCAGTTATAGGATGTGCATGACATCAGCAGCCTTGTCAAATGAGGGCATTTGAATTGTAGCGAGTGTGACTAGCCCAAAAATCATTGCTCTCTACACAGAGAGACACACACACACACACACACACACACACACACACAGTTACCATGTCTGGAATTAGAACTCCTACCTAATTAGTTATCACACTACAGCAGTACGCAGTTATAAGAAGCGCCATGGGGATTACTGGCTTACACATGTCACAAGGGTGTATTTCAAAGAAGATGACCTTAGCAGGCATGTCATAGTAGGGCTATGGGGAGGGCAGTGTGTGTGCATGGGCTATAACCCATTCATCTAGAGGTTGACACACCACATGCGGGCACATGCAGGGTTATATTCCACAGGTGCGTGTATACAGCAGCTAGATGACTACTTCATTGTACAGTCATGTTGTACAGCTAGCACGTGAACCACATAGTCTGTAATGCAGACAGATACTAGTGGCTAAGGTCTACAGTGAGTGACATCTGAAACACATGTGATTTTAGCCATTTGGCTGTGTGCTGGGTGGGACAGGCCTCTTAATGGATGGCCCCTTGTGACAGTCACTCTCTTACACACATCTATGTATGTCTACTTTTGGCTTATTATAGTGTGTTGTTGTTGGATATATGTCTGTATACCTATCCAGTATGTGTGCAAAGCATGAGTGGTGCATACTGAAGAGTGTCTGCAATAACATCTGCAGCTGCCAGATATGTCTGGTCCACTGTTGTTTGCGGACATGGCCTTCATTTGTTTGTGTGTGAGCATGCCCAGTATGACCTTCTGTATTGAATGTGTGGATCAATTCCAGGTAGTTTGTACTGCAGTGCAGACCTTTGTGTTGTTCACCTACAGGTAGCATATGTTTCTGCAGGGTATCCGCTGATCATTTGGCAATACGGGGACAAATTGTGCAGGGGACAGTGTGTACTGTAGGTGATTGTGTCTGTGCTGCTTCAGCTGCATGGTACCGCTGTTAGCAGAGATATTCAGACATGTGTACTGTTATACACAGTGATGTTTTCTGTCCTCATGTACTGTCAGATGGACATTCTTGCTCACAGTGATGACTTGGGGGACAAGGATGACTGCAGTTGTGTCTGGTATTGTGGCAGACACCTACGTATTTATGGTAAGTTATGTCATTCTGGAGGGAGAACTGCATACACTTGGTGCTGGGTTTGTGTATCTGGTTCAGCACATTGGTACAGTGTTGTCAGTGGATCCCATACTTGTCTGCCCATCAACATGACAGTGTGGGCTTATCTTGCTGTGGCAATGCCTCACAGCTGTACAGATTTGCACAGGTTAGCCAGAGGCAGGGACCATGGGTCAGGACATTTACCTTACTGTGGTGTACGGGCAGGTGTGTAGCCACCCATGTATGTGTTTTCAGCCAGGGATAGTGTGCACACAGCTTGGTGTCAGACCCTGCACATTCCATGCTGCCCATGCTCCCACACCCCCCACTGTTATTCTAACCCTTCCATACATTATGCATACATTCCCTGATACTATCCCTAAGGGTATCACCCGATCACAGGTGTGTGTTAGTGTTGGTCCACAGTTCATGCAGAGGGACATGGTGGACATGTTAATGTGGTTTGTCCACACTGACTTGCATATGGCTTATGTGGAGTGTGTTATGTTGTTATTTGGGTGTCCATGACATAACATGTATTGATAGTACATGTGAGACACAGGCCTTTGGCAGAAGCCTGTGGGGCATTAGGGGTTGCTGCAGGCCAGATGTGACAGGCCATTGCATTCTGTCAGTCCTACAGTCCCAGATCACCATACAGTATATTCCCCTGAGGTGACAGGGTAGGTGTGATAGGTGCTCATGCCAATACCTTCTATCAGTCTGGATCAGGTGGTGTGGATGCTGGTAGGGTGCTACCTACAGCTAGGGACACACCTGCATGTGACACCTACACTGCATGCTGCAGTCTTCCGCTATTGCCATATATAAGTGGGGTCTTACTGTACCCATTCCCCACTGCAGGGATATTATCAGAGAGGTGCCTGTAGGTGGTGTTTGCGTGGCTGGGTGCATGTGTGCTATGGCCACTACTTGCATCTGACACACAGATATGCATGGGGTATTTTAGTTATGTTGGGATGTGCAGGTGCATCAGCTAATTCTCAATACCTCAGACCTACCTCCTTTGTGATCTACAGGTGTTCAGGCAGACATCACCACTATCCCCTACTACAGGTCCAGTTACTGTGATGCATACCTATATTACAAATCCACGGGTGTCTCCATTTCACAATGACACAATATATACTGTATGTCTGGGGTTCCTTCCCCTGTATGCTGCTTGTATATCTAGCCCAACAGCCATGTCATGTCAGTCTTTCAGATGGTGACACATATTACCACCATACATTTACAATGGCTTACTGCTAGAATGTGTTATACTGGTGGGGATTGTCTTTGGCACTGCAGTTGTGAGGGCTTGTTCCTGTGATCAGCAGTAGTGGGCAATGGCCACCAGGTCTCACCTCAACATGCATACATACTGACCACTCTCACACATTATGAAACACACACCATCCTAACACACACAGACCTGCATATTGTGCAAATGCTATGACCTATCCTGCTACTTTGGCCACTTCTGGGCACCTGTGCTCCACTGGTATTATACCTACTCATACATGTTACTACATTACTACACAGGATTGGGGGGCACACCTGAGTGTCACTACATTTCTACACTGGATTGGGGGAAGGGGCAGACCTGTCTGTTTTCTCATGCCTACATAGGAGTGGGCACACCTGACTGTTTCTACATTTCTACACTGGTTTGGGGAGGGCACACCTACCTGTTACTACATTTCTATGCCGGATTAGGGGTAGGGGCACACCTGACTGTTTCTACATGTTTACATGGGAGTGGGGAGGGCACATCTGACTGTTACTAAATTTCTACATAGGGTTGTGGGGGGAAACACCTGACTGTTTTTATATTTCTACACAGGATTGGGGCGGCACACCTGACTGTTACTACATTTCTGCACAGGATTGGGGGACACACACCTGACTATTTCTACATTTCTACACATGATTGTGGGGGCACACCTTACTCTTTCTACATGTCTACATAGGATGTGGGGGCACTCCATTTCATCCCGTATTCTAACCTATCATACTGACTAGAGGCATATCAGCATACTACAGGTCTTAGTTGCTTTGGTTGCCCTACATATTAGTGTCTAACTTTCTACCCTTCAGAACTAACATCCCACTGCCTGACCTGCTGCAGTCTGTCTGTGTAGGCCTGGGGGGGAGGGGGGGTTACCCATAGGCATCATTCGGAAACCATAGCACAGGCTCTGTTTGTGTATTTCTACACCTGTCCTGCTGGCTGAGACTGTTGTTGGGTATGTGATCCTCCCTGACTGGCATGTGTGAGTCATATGGACACACATGTCACCCAGCACATTTCCTACAGTGGGTTTTGTTACCCCGTGTAGTACTGGCTACTATAGTAACTCCAGTATGTGTTACAGATGTCATGATGCCACTATGGATGTCTACTATCTGCTGCCATAACATTCAGCCACCCAGTTCCCTTGCATGCTCACATCCATACCATAGATACAGGTAATGACACATTCTATTCCATTTGGCAATTGGTAGGTTTATTGACTTTGCTTGTGGGTGTGCCAGTATTGAGGATGGTGCTGGAGGGCTGCCTATGTCAGATGCACATAGTACACTCCCTATACATGATTGAGCACAGGTAGTGTCATGTTTGGCATCCCTTTTACTGTATGTGTGAGTCTGAGCGAGGTGTCATTCCCTGGGTCCCTACTGTGACAGTGTATGTGTTGCCTCTTTGCCAAGGCCAAGGCATACTGGACACACATCCATCTGCCTACTGGGGTAGGATCAGGTTGTTCCTCCTCCAAGTCACTCTGTGCCTGTGCAGGCCTTGGCATTGTGGGGGGTTGTGTGGCCCTGCCCCATGCTGTTCCTGCTGCAGCCGTTTCCACAGGAACATATTGTGAAGCATGGCACATACCATAACAATTTGAGTACATGTAGCTGATGAGTACTGCAAGGCTCCACAGAATGTGTCCAGGCACTGGAACCGTGACTTGAGCATCCCAAACACATGCTCTATTATAAATCTGGCCTGTGTGTGTAGCTCATTATGGCATTCTTGTTTAGGTGTGTGTGTGTGCATTTCTGATGGGTGTCATCATCCATGACTCCAGTGTGTAACCAGCATTCCCCACTAGGTTACCGTAGGGGATGTTCCCAATGGTCAAATCTCTGGTACAGGTGCAGCAGATGCCAGATGTGGGAATTGTGATAGCTTCCAGGGCAGCCAACACACACATTCATTATAATGACCTGGGCATCGCACATGACATGGCAGGTGATGGAGGTTTGGCCCCTGCGGTTGATGTAGGCCCTACCCTGATCACTGGGTGGTGCTTTGATGCATATGTGCTTGCAGTCTATAGCACCCAGTACCTCTGGGTATTCTGCTATTTGATGGAAGAGATGCATATTGCTGGCCAACACCTCACGGGTGTTGAGGAAATATACGTGCTCACTGGCATATGCTGACATGGCATCCAGGAACTGGTGGAATACTCTGGATGCTGATGCATGTGAGATCCCCATGATATCCCCAGTTGAGCTTTGGGAGGTAACTGTGGCTAGTATTCCTAGGCCTACAGATACCTTGGTATCCACTGGGATGGGTTCCCCTCGGTCAGTTCAGTGTGTCAGGTGTGGCCGGCACAGCTCAACAATTTGCTCTAGGAGGTCCATGTCCACCCTATTGCGCTTTACTATCTCCAGCTCATGTAGCCCCTGGTAGGTTACCCTGGGTCTGTGCACTCTTCTCCGTCTCCTCACTGTGGGTTGATCTGCAGCATTCACATCCTCACCACCCTTTGCCTCTTGCACATGTTGTTGTATGATGCCTGCTGCAGCTCCTATCATTTTGTAGTTTTGTTTGTTAAAAGTTCCCCACTTGTATACACCGGTGGTGTAGATTATGGGAAAAACCAGAGGGGAAGGTGTTTGAATGGTTTATAGTAGGCTTCTGGGCTGGGCTAGTCTGCTGCCTGTGTAATTGGCTGATTTTGATACAATTCACCTGCCAGCTATGCTAGTTCTCCTTGATTAACTTCCCATTACTGCTTTCCTTTACCATTGCCTTCCTGTTTAAGCCCAGGGGTGCGCTGCACAAACACAGTGCTCAAATGTGCACAGAGCTGCTATTTCCTGGTTTACCTTTTTTGTTTTTCTTTTAAACTCGGTGTGTGGCCCCACATCCATTTAGGCAATATAAAGATGGCTAGGCAGACTCAGACACACTCCCTTTCCTAGCTGTGCTAAGCTAGCAGCAAACCTGAGCCACATGGCTCCAATCCACTTACAGTATGCCTGACACACATCCCTTTGATGTCAGCTAACTCTTAGGCTTGCACTAAACTATTCCTGCTCTTACACTGTTGGGAGCTGTCAAGCATGCTGGGGATAGCTGGGGTTCACTATCATTCCCCTTATTTGCATAGGAATGCCTGCTAATGCATAGTTACATGTCTCACACTGAATCTCCCCACTTAGCAACCACTACTCACTGGCCATGTTGTCTTCTGCCTGCCATTGACTTTAATGGCACAATAGTGATTTTAGTTAGAATGCTTGTTTTAGGTTTATTTTCTTTTTTTCCCCCTGATCCCATTTGAGCACCGCTGCCTTACGCTTAAACAGCCGGGATTGGCTAAAAAAAATATATAAAAGTTGATTTTTTTATTTTCTATACTGTTTTCAGTGCCAATGGCCTTATACTTGGCCATTGGCACGCTTCCTGAATGATATGCACCCTTTATTTGGAGCTGTCACGGCTCCTTTTTTGAATCTGTAGAAATGTACTCGGCTACTAACCGAGTACATTTGGGCAGATTACACTAGCCCTGCACAGCCATTTTCCAGCTTCCTGGATCGTAAATTCACCTCATTTGCATGGATTTCTCCTGCAAATGGGGTAATTTGTATACAGGGGCTGAGTCCTTGCAGGACTAGTGCAGGAGCGCTCGTGCACGCCCTTACAGGCTATCCCTGGATCGCAAGGCAGACCTATTGCCTGCTAGAGCTCTTGCACTAATCCTGCACGCCATGCAAAGCATGCAGAATCCGGGGGAATGTCACTGAGCAAAAACAAATCTACAGTGCTTGGCATGCACAAAATCAATCAGTTGAGTTTCCCACAAGAATAATATATGATGATGAACCTTTCTTATGTAGGATAAATCTGAGACCTCATAAACAAATTAGAGGGGCCATTAACATTCCATGAAATTATGATTAATGCTATATATTTAAAGGAAAGACCACATTTTGAATCAAACTGTATATCAACATGGGAATGTATTTCACAAAAATAATCCCTTAATGAGCTCCAAAATTCTTACCAGAATAGGTAGTCAAGTAAGAACAAATCTGCCTGTCAAAGGGCTGTCCCAGAACCCCCAGCATATTTTCCATTACAGTATTCATATTGCAACAAATAAAAAAAGACTTGAAATGTGAAAAAATGTAAAATTTTTTTTCAAACAATGGAACCGCTCTCTCTCTCTCTCCATATATATATATATATATATATATATATATATATATATATATATATATATATATATATATATATATCTATATATATATATAAGAAAAATATATGCTTCATTTGAGAAGGTACTAAACTTCTTAACTAATGGAGAACCACAAGAAAATGTGTGATTGCAGGAGGTATGCAAGCCAATGCTTCCATCTTATTCAGTATCTAGAAAAAAAAACATACAACAAAACTGTAAATATTAATGCAATGGCCCTGCTGTCTGCCCCTCAAGTTGTTTCACCTATACCCAAAGCCATGAAGGTCCCTTAACCTAAACATACAACCATTTATGGTTTTCATGAATTACTCTTCTATGCTCATTCTTTTAACATGACATTTTTGTCATGGGGTAATAAGGTGGTAGGGAGAAGAAATGGAGAGAAAATAACAAAAACAAACTTCATATTACTAAGTGATAACCTAATAAAATTGGCATACCCAAACATGGCTGCCTGTGTGGAATTTGTCAGAGAAACTGTGTCTAGTCATATTTATGAATGCATAAAACAGCTGTGCCTACCAGGAATAAGTCCAGAAAAACTCAACAAAACAAATCATCCTGCTGAAATGCAAACATAAACCATTTGTACAACAAAAGAAAAAAAGTCATAGCCAACCCTAGGAAGTGATATGCCCAGTAGGATAAAAACTCTTTCATTAATCTAAACAAGCAACTAAAAAGGCAAATTAAATCTACCAAATACAATTCTGAGGTAAAGATAGCTTCTCAGTCTCAGGGCAACCACAAAGGTTTCTTTAGCTATGTCCTAAACCTGAAAGGCAATAGACAATACTGTACTGAAATGAATGCAAATGGAGCCACCTAAAAGGAGTCAGAAGATATAGCAAATCTGCTGGCTGACAAATTCAGCTCCAGTTTTACCCACCAGGAAATACCATCAAACATAACCCCTCCAACTATATCTAGGAAGCACGTCCTAGGTGCACTATCTATGGTGAAGAACACAGCATCAATGAACCCTGACAATTTCCCAGAATGACTTTTAAAAAGCCTGAAACATGACCTGTTGGGACCACTGGTGTTGCTATATAACCATAGTCTCAAGACAGGATTTGTGCCATGCAAACAGAGAACTGCAGTGGTTACCACTCTTCACAAGGGAGGGCTATCAAAGTACCCTGGGAACTATGAATCCATAAGTCTGACTAGTCTCATATACAAACCCATGGACAAAAATTATCTTGGAAATGGTCAATAATTACAAAAGAAACGTCCAGACACTAAAACCAATCAGTCTGGTTTCATCAAGGTCAAATTACATCTATCATCTTGGTGTCCTTCATTGAGACGATCATCTAGGCAATGGATAAGAAAAAATACTGTGCATTCTGTCTTCCTTGTCCTGGCTAATTAGTCAGTTGGCTGTCATATAGGACCCAAGTAGTTAGGATAGAGGAGACAACCTCAACAAAGAGGCCAGTAACTAATGAAGTCACACAGGGTTCTATGCTGGGTCTGTTCCTTTTTGGTATCTACTTCTTGGAAGTCAAGGCCAATGTCAAGGGCTTCTGGCTGATCATGTTTATAGCTAGATGATTGCAAACTTGGAGCAGTCATAGTATTCCCCAAGTTCACTAGCATATTACAGAAAGGACTAACAAAGACAAATGACTGGTGGCAATTCCACAGCTTAAAACTCAAAGCCAAGAAAATGAATAATAGTACTCTATGTGAAGACAGCCACCCTAGGTATTTACCTCATTGATAACACACCCTTAAGAGTAGCTCCAGTAGTCAGAGATTTGGGGACGTATGTAGATAGCAATGCACCCTTCAACCAACATGTGTTTAAGGTAGTAAGGAAATCATTCGATGTTGCTCAACTTATAAAAAAAGGTATGGCATTTCAGTCCAAGAAAGCCATTGTTCCACTGTATCTAGCCTTCATCTGACCTATCCTTGTGTATAATACCCCTATGGTATGTACTGGACTAAGCACATGAAACAACTGGAATGTCCACAGAGGTTTCTCACAAAAAGAGTACAGGGTTTAAACAACATGTCATATGCAGATCCCCTCTAACCCTAGCCCTGTACTCTGTTTCCCACAGACTAAAAGATGACATATGCTTGGTATACAAGGCATCTCTGGATCCTGCTCTGATGGACCTTTTGCATGTCTGCAAAACAAACAGTATCAGAATTACTATGTCTAGGGACTTAAACTTTGCTTGCAACATAAATAGGATGTGTTGGAGGAACAGGTTTGTGTCTCAGAGAAATCTCCTTTACAGAAACAGGCAGAGCTCTTCCCTAGCCTTATTTAAGCATAACCTGGACCATTTGATGGGAAATCATAGGATCATAGGAGATTACTAGGTTAATGGCCCTGTGGCCCTTACAAGCCTAGCCAAGAGTTTATCCCCCAAAAAGAAACCTCAATCAGGACCTGTCACCCCTGTCAATGAGGAACCCAGGTGGAACCTCTGGGACAAATTTGTGGTGGTTTCCCATCCACTCATCAAGGCTGCACTTGAAAAGGGTCAGCAATGTACTTTGTTTGATGTGTATGGGGAGTCTATTCCAGAGACGGGGCAGCCTCTGGGAGACAAACCTCTCTCTCCAGCAGGTTTTGTTAATGTCACATACAGTGTTAGATTTAAGCCTTTTGACTGTGTAATGAATGAGGAGTTAGACTTATGGATATGGACCATCTCTAGTAGAGCAGGGTCTGAGATTGCCTTGTAGGTGAGACACAGATCATCTCTGAGCAATCTATATGATACCGAGTAGAGTGATAGTGATTTGAGTCTGTCCACATAGGACAGGTGTTGCAGGCCATGGATTATCTTTGTGAGGTAATTCTGTGACCTTTCCATTTGGTGCAGGTGTTTGGAAAGGTCCATACCAAACAGAGTGTTGTACTCAATTATTGGCCTAATGAGGGGGAGTACAGAGAGATAATAACCTCCTTTTTTCTGGATACAGTCCCTTTACTTATGAGATAAACCAAATAAAAGTTTTTTCTGACCATTGTCACTACATGATGGTCAAATGTGAGATTGTTATCAACCTGTGTACCCACGTATCTCACCACAAGTTGTGTGCTTAGGGGGTTGCTGTTGATGTGGTAATTAGTAAGGGCCATGTTTTTGATGAATGGCGTGATAATACATTTTTTTTTGCATTTAACTTAAGGCAATAATTTTGGCACAAGTCATTTGTTGCTGTGAGATCCTCTTGAAGTATGTTAGACATTTGGGGAGTCAATGGCAGCACCCATCTTACAGTCATCCACAAACTTGGTCAGCCACAGGACTTTTGTCTTTGCCTGAACCTCTGAGAAGTATATGCCAAACAATAGGGGTCCTTGGACAGATTCCTGAGGGACACTACTAGTGACAGGTCTGCTGTAGAAGGTGGTGGCACCTATTTTGACCTTGTGGGTCCCATCAGGGACCCAGTTGGCCAGCCACCTGCTGAGAAAGGGATTTACACCAAGTTGTGTTAGCTTTTTGATGATGTCTGAGTATGGGATTGTGTCAAAGGCTTTGGCCAAGTCAAGGTAAGCTGTATGTACTGACTTTCCCTCATTCAGTGCCTTGGTGACGGTCTCAAAAATATCAACCAGGTTCAACAGGTAAGATCTGTCCTTGTTTATGAGATCCATAATAATATGCCCCATGGCATTACAGATCAGACTTGTCAAGCTAATGAGGCGATAGTTTCCAGGGTCAGTAGTGGCACCACCATTGTCCAAAGGTATGACAATGGCAGTTCTCCATTCTGCTGGAATGAAGCCTGTAGTTAGGCTATGGTTGAATAGGGTGCTCAATGACGAAGCTAGTTCTTGCTGGAGATATTGCAGAATACAGCCTGGGATACTATCAGGTCCCATGGAAGCTGTGTTCTTTGCCTTGGATAGGACCTTTAACACTTGATCTATGGATATGTGAGGTGTGGGGTGAGTATCCATACCCCTTAAAAGAGTCATAAGAGTCATAAGCTTGTGTGATACATTTGGGGTGCATGGGTGGGCTTAGAAAGGCTCCAGTGGTTGTTATTTTAGTATATACCTATGAAACTAGAAATGATAAAAGAGAAGGATGGGACATTTCCAGAAGTCAAAAATACCAACTTCCAGGCAGTAGCATAAATTCTTCAGTCAGTGTTTTAAATGTTAACATACACAATGGGAGAATAGATTGTAGGTGCAAAGGCCCTCACTCCAGTTATTTCTTGTGTGTCACGTTAGCATAAAGGAGGCATCAAATAAAACCCTCTCATTGGCTCATTTAATATACTCCTGCAAGGCAGAATTTATTTTTTTGAAGTGTAAATATTATCTGTTCCACTCCTTACAATGACTACTCCAACATTGTTATAGCAGGAACTGATCCAGTAATTTGTCTCCTCTCCAGTCTTGCCTCTAGTGGCACACCACATGGGTGGGTTTCAGCAGGGATATTTCCAGAACTTCTTAATCTTTTCACAGCCTCAATCAAGCTGCAATCCAGTAAGTAAACATGCAGCTTAACATAAAGTATTAAAGCAATGAATCAGAAGTTCTCTAGGCTAATACAAAATTGCAACTATTGATATTTTACCTAGGCTGGCAACGGAGTAGTAAACCAATTGACTTAACTGAGATCCATCTTACTTGAAAATTAAAACAAAAATTCTTTGCACCATGTGTGCTAAAAATAGGTACTGTGATATGAAAATGATGCCAGAAAAGGCAAAGGCATGGGGAAATGAATAAACTTTGCATTAAGAAATAGCTAACAGATTCAGCAAGATTAGTCCTCAAAAAAGTAATGCAAACAACCAGTAAAATGTAGTCTTATCCGTTCAACAGCTTATCCATTTCAAATATGTTTTCTGGACATGGGCTTGCTTTTGTTTGGCTAGCATTTAGTTATGTTATATATATTGTGATGCACTTTTTTTCTGTTTGGCAATTAGTGTAGAGGACTATGACTATCCCCCGGATTCACGAATCCTCCATGTAAGACTTAATACGTCTTACTCGGAGGCTGCAGTTGAACGGTATGATGCCAGTTTGCCATGAATATTCATGAGGGCACGCTGACGCAACCGTAACTTTTACACGGACCGAGTATGAAAGCAGGGGGCGAGTCCGACTGCCGAGCAGTCTAAATGTCCATGCCCCTGCAAGTGTAGTAAAAGCAAAATGTCAACACACAAGAGCAAGTTCGCTCAAATGTACTTTCACCCAACACCACACTCTCTGATACTGTAAAACCCCATCACAGTTATAAAAAGTAAAATATTTTTTTTTTTTTTAAAATCCACGATATAGCTGCCCGTATTTGTGCGTGTGTGCGCGGGTGTGCCCATTGCTTAGCTATAGTTAGCAATTCCGACATGAAAGAGCATAAGAAAGAATGTTTATGCAACTCACACCAAATTGCAATAGCGTAATGGTAGAGCATATGCACAAAGAGGAGGCATTCACAGTTTGAGTCCCACCACTCTGCTTCTTATTTATGTTTTAAATCAGTATTTGAAATAAAACCAGACATATATATGATGAAAATATTATTAAAAGCAGTGAAATGGCCAATGTATCAGTGAACAAAATATATATTTTTAAAGGATCCAGATATATAACAGCCTGCCGTTAAGCAACGCTTTACCCAGCTAAACAGAGGTGCCCATAGTTTAATAGCACTTTACCCAGCTAAACAGAGGTACCCATAGTTT
The DNA here is from genome assembly GCF_019279795.1 of Protopterus annectens. Lineage (NCBI taxonomy): Eukaryota > Metazoa > Chordata > Ceratodontiformes > Protopteridae > Protopterus > Protopterus annectens. The sequence goes on along the minus strand of NC_056726.1, from coordinate 735,567,700 downwards.
AATAGCGCTTTACCCAGTGCAATATGTTTGCGCGGACGTGCGAGTTGCACCAACCTGGGCACCATAGGGCACCGGGGAGCAACTTAGAGCTAAGTTGCTTAAATGCAGCCACACCCCCTAGCCTGTCTAGACAGTATTAAAATAAAAGAATGACAAGGTTCAAACCCAGGACACTGTGCATCAGAAGCAAAGCACAGAACAACTAAGCCATGACAACATTGGGGAAACATCCAGTGTTAACATTCATATACTTATGAATGATAGTTTAATCATTGCTAAGCAGGTCTGTAGTCAGCTGAGAATTTTACAAAACGGCCAATCACAAAAAAGTGCGGGAAATGTGGCATATTTAAGCCCCACATGCAGGAATACACGCCATAACTGATTGTAGCTCACAACTGCAGTTAGAATGTCTGGTGTCAGAGAGGGAACACGCTTCCGAGTGCATCGTTGGGGCATCGAGGAGTCCAAATACATGGTTTGGCTCCTTGAGCACTGTCACGAGACAAGACTCCTGCAGGGCCAGTTCCAAGGGATGGAGTACAAGGCAGAGGCTTGGAACTGGTTAGCTCGTGACCTTACCAGTGCCACAGGCGTTCCTCGGACTGGTGAGCAGGTCCGTCACCACCATGCAGACCTGAAGAGACGAAAGCAGGACCAACTGAACCAGTGGATACAGGAGGCCCGTGGGATGCGGGATGCCCCATAACTGAGTATGTAGCCATGGAATACAGTATGTAAGAATTGATAATGGAGTATGCATAACAGATAGGTATGTCTCAATATCTCTTCATTTACTTTACAGCTGCAGGTGACCGTGCTATGAATCAGCAAGCCTATGCTGATAGGCTGCTAAGGCTGCACCACCAGGCAGGTTAGTGATTATTCTGCATGCATTGTTACATAAAATATGGGAGAGAGCATGAAAGAAAGTGTTGTAGTCCAATAAAACAGCCATAAAATTGCCTGAATAAGTCCTCTGCATGTACTGTCAGATAAAAATGTCAGAGAGGCAGAAAAAGAGTGTAGTAACCCATTAAGAAAGGTAACATATGTCTGGAATAATATCTCTGCAGGCACTGTCGTATAACATAAGTGAGTGAGCCTGAAAAAAGATTGCTCTAACCTATTAATAAAGGTATAATATGTCTTGAACATGTCAGCCATATACACCGTTAAAACAAATAAAGGAGTGAGCCTGTGGAAAAGTGTGTAATGTCATTAATAAAGGTCTAAAACCCAGAGTGTGTCTGTGTCACAGAGTCTGAAATGTTGTTGTACCCTTGCATTATACAAACAGTACTGTTTGAAAAGGTGCTGGCAACCCAGAGTTATGTAGTCCCATATAAAGTGGGTGATAGAAGTGCTAGTAGCTGTGAAACATATATACAGTCCACAATAGTCAGTTACTGGCTGACATGAATAAGTAAACCTGGCACACGTGTAGCATGTAATTTTTCCCCAGAATTGTGAGTGTGTGCCAGGAAATGCAGGGTTCTGTACAAATTGAAGTGAAAATGTCATGCGAAAACATCCTAGATATGTAGATAAAGAAATATAAATGCAATCAAGAAATATGTAGCAGTAACATCTGCATCCTGGACAGTTAGTATGTCAGATATAGGTCTGGCATATATTGAACTAGCCAAACCCATGACACAACCTAATGTATGGTGGCAAGTGTAATAATACAGGTAGGGGATATACACTTGCAGTCACTAGGAATGTAGTGTAGACTAAAAGGTCATTATAAGATGTTAACCAAGGTTTTTCCTACTCCCTACTGTATGTGCATAAACCATGCAATTCCACACCTCAATGGGTATGTGTAATCTTAAATATTTGTTGGGACATATGTCCTATTGTTCTATAAATATTTGCATTCACGTTGCTGTATGTGCCCTGTTTAAACACCACAATCATGGTGGCCTGTTGCTACCAAACATTCCTGCATGCTGTTGGAATAACCACTGTGGTTCAATATATGCATGAGTTATGCATGCTGTTCAACTTTTGTACCCTTGGTGTGTTTGGTTAATGGGAATATTATTGCATGCTGTTACAACTAATCTGGAATGCTGTTTTGCTTATGTTGTAATTAAACACACCTAATCACAGAACATATGGGAAGGCCGGTCCCAGCGGACCCACCTGTCCCTCCTCAGCCGGCAAGTGCACCTGGCACCAGCAGGTCTGGTGCCCAGCCCAGGTTCCCCTTCTCCATTGGTCCTGTGCCACCTTCGGGTGGAAGCGCTGCAGGGGATGGGGCTCATCCCCCCGTGCAAGCGTAGGCAGAGAAGGGCCACCTGTCACCCTTCGAAGGGTCCGAGCTGTGGTGCGTAGGGAGATCCAGCATTCAGTCGCTGATCCCCTATGCCAGCTTGAGGTGAGAGTGGCACATCTCTTGGGTGAGCCTGCCCATCCTACTCAGCCCCCAGCACAGCCACCCTCGGGGCTGTGAAGGTGCAGTGGTGACTGCCCATGTGTGGGGATCTCAGTTCCACTGTTACCATTTGTGGGCTCATGGGCTTGCGATTTCCAAACAACCTTCCCCGTCAATTGTGTTCACCCACCCCATGTGTCAAATTCCACCCCTGTATGTGTCTTGTTTGTCTTGTCTGTTTACCTCCCCAACCTACCTCCCCAAATATACCTACATCCCCTACCTCACATTCCACTCTCACCTGAAAAAAAAAAATAAAAAAAAGGGCGATCTGTTCCCACAAAAAAATTACACTCCATACATAGCTGCCCATTTCGCACACATGTCTGCCGGACATGTAAACTGATAATTATAATTGGCAGTACAACATACTCTGTTGTCCTCACCCCTCTCTCAGGGGTGGAAGGTTGCAAATTTCACACCAAATTACGAACATATTCACAGCTGTTGCTGGTAAAGAAATCGGCAGCTATGGGCCTTCTATGAACCCTTCCTGCACATCCCAGCTGGTTTCCCTACTGTCTTTCCCTCTTTGTGCCCCCTTTTTCACCACTTTCCTATCTCCCCATTTTCTTTTCTTTCAAAGATATTAGCACGGGGGTTAGCGGGAGTAAGCACTTTTAAGCAGTAGTTAGCGGGGATGCGCGAGTGTGAGCTTGTGTGCGCTTAGCTAAGCATCGCTAAGTGTCACGCAAACCCGCTTACAACTGCTTAAAAGTGCCTTAGTCAATCTGTATGACAGGGCCCTTGTATTGCTCAGCAGCAAAATAAAATACACCTGTCAGTCTCAAACCTCAGACCTTGGGCTCACCAGTCTGCATGAAGTACCACTACACCACAGCAGATATACAATAACTTGGTGCTGAAAGAAATATATCCTGCATTACAATGAGTGAATGTAAAGGGAGAATAGGAATGGCATAACACAAATCATGTTCTGTGGCCCTTAACCAGCAAGTGTTGTGGAATTGCATGACATGACTGTGAAAAGAGAACCAGCCATGCTAGTAGGGAATAATGTTACAGTAGCACCTTACAAACCCCACACAGTATCAGAGCAGGATAAACACTGGCATATTTGAATAGGTCAGAGGCCAGACCTCCCATCTGTGACTGGTTTACAGGGATGTCCTGATTTGCAAACAAATGTTAGCTGTGCCCCTCAGACTCCCTGTGAAATGTAGTAACAGTAGGCAGAAAGGTGGGGAATCCCACTTAATGATAAATGTCAATAAGTGAGAGTAGACACTGCTTGCACGTCAGAAAAGGTGTAGTAATACATATGCTCAGAATCCCCCAAAGTCGCAACTGCAAAATATCTGAAATATATCACAGGTGTATCCCACTGATATGTACCTTTCCCTGAGGCTGTTCAAATATATACCTGAGAGTATCTAAGGCCTGGAAGAGTCAGAAACACACAGGCATATCAGCCTGCCTGCTGTTACACACTCTGCAAATAGCTGTAGAATGAATTCCACAAGCATGCCCTTATGTAGGAGTACAACAGAAAAATATCAAAGGATGTAGCCATGTACTGCTAGCAACCACCTGTGACAATGCCATTGTTCAGGTGCTGAAAAGACTGCTGTGGTGCACAGTCAATGAATACTAGGCTAACCTCTGTCTACCATCTGGATATGTCCACAGGTGGGAGCTACTCAGACAGATTACTAGCCTTTATAGACTTACAGGTACACAGCAACTCTGCATGTTCAGCAAGACAAACATCACACGATAATAAATAATGTACTCTACAGTTCTGCACCCCTACCCAAAGGTACTATATACCCGTGTAGTCAGGCACAACCAAGGGTGTAGGTAGGCAGACACAGTAGTGAAATATGTCCAGTTGTCCTGAGCACACTGTGTTAATGTCAACACAAACAAACCACAAACTGTTCAGAAGTGAGTAATGTACTAATGACAGTATAGCAGTTCACAAACAGTGCATGTGCCTGATATTCATAATTGGTAGTACAACATACTTAGTTGTCCTCACCCCTCTCACAGGGGTGGAAGGTTTCAAATATCCCTCCTAATGTATTGCATATGCACAGCTGTTGCTGGTAAATAAATGGGCAGCTATGGACCTTCTCCACACCCTTCCTGTACATCCTGAGGTGGTTTCCCTACTGTCTTCCCCTCTTTGTGCACCCTTTATCACCACATTCCTATTTCCCCATTTACTTTTCTGTCAAAGAAATGAGCACAGGGGTTAGCGGGAGTGAGCAGTTGTAAACAGTAGTAAGCGGGTTTGCACCAGTGTGCGCATGTGTGCGCAGTAGGAGACAGACACTGAAAACAAACAGCAACACACAGAGGAAACCAAAACCAAAAAAATAAATAAATAAATAAATACAACACCTACAACAGACAGAGGTGAGGAATACAAAGGTAAGGTATGTAACAGATATGTATTTGCTGACATCCGAAAGATGTGTCTGAAGGGTACTCTACATACTGTGAATCATCCATATGTGGCAGCAGTCCGTATCTATATGTACATGCACATTTGCATAGGGCAAGGGGCATACTGCAACTGTTAATGAAGGCTGGACATATTTATGTTGTTGAAGGCTGCTATGTGCATATATGTATGTAGGTTGTAGTGTGTGGCATTGCAGACAGCAAGCAGTGCCGGTATATGTCATGTGGTGATTAAATGCTGTGGGACTGAGCTACAGGCAGTGAGGCCTGCTACAGCTATACGGCCTGAGGAAAGCAGAATGCATTCTGCACAACATTGTGCAATAGTATTACATAACCGTATGTCTCACAACTGTTGCATAATTGACATCCCCACCATGAAAGGTGGGCAGTATATGTGCCTATATGTGCAGCTATATGTACAGCAATGGATGTTTAGATGTATGTGTATTTATACATGTGTGTATATATATATATATATATATATATATATATATATATATATATATATATATATAGATATATACATATATAGATATATATAGATATATAGAAATATAGATATATAGAATTATAGATATATAGATCTATATATAGATATATACATATAAAGATAGATATAGATATATGTAGATATATATAGATATATATATATATGGATATATATAGATATATATGGATATATATGGATAAATATAGATATATATCGATATATATGGATATATATGTAGATATATATGGATATAGATGGATATATATGGATATATATAGATATATATATAGATATATACAGACATGTGTGGATATGTATGGATATGTATGGATATGTATGGATATGTATAGATATGGATAGATATATATAGATATGGATAGATATGTATAGATATGTATAGATATGTATATATATATATATATATATATATATATATATATATATATATATATATATGAAGAGAGAGAGAGAGAGAGACATGGGGTCATATGTACTGCAACAGGTGCCTGTTGTCCAAGGCATGGACTGAACACCAGTGTTGATACTGCAGTGCCATACCCCATTCCAAAACACCTTACGCAGTAACTGCCACATAGTTGGTAGCCTGCCTAACACTGAAGGTGTCAGAAGGCTACACGGGACACAGGTGGACAGTAGGCTCCCCTTTGATAATCACAGTGCCACAGTAGTCATGTAATCTGTCTATGTGGTACATGTCATCACAAAAGGTGTGTCATCTAGGGAAATATAGGTCAGTGTTCCACTCTACTCATCACAATGCCCCATGTGGTATGTACCTCACATGACAACTACAGCAAGTGGAAAGGCCATGGACATACCTAACAAAGAGTAATACTGCCCTCAAACACATGCCCTATGCAGACTGACTCACAAAACCACAGCTACAGTGCGTTGCATACCGCCCACCCAGAGGTTACCACTGCCGGACATACAGAGGTATGTCACACCCATGCCAGTCAGCCAACCACCATGACAACACCTCACAATCCTTTCGGGATACATGACCTAGGGCCCTAATCCTTGTCACCTCACTAAACAGCACATGCTGGAGGTACAGGTTCCTATGCACAAATATGCCATACTCTGGACTAAACCACCCAGCATTAACAAACAGGGCTCCTCATTAGCAGATGTCATACATACCCCTGATGATTGTTCTGTAGATAGGTAATATGCCCTGGGAGTCACCTCTGTGTATCCGGTTGACAGGAGCAAGTGAAATCACATTACATGTGTGTCAAAGGGCAGGGTAGCATATGGCTAGGCTGCTCTAGGCCCTAGGGCCAATAGCGTATTACCTACCTATGACACAATGCACACACACACACACATGTACTCAGTGCAATACCTGCTATGTGAGGTGGAATGAGTGTGACAGTGACTGTGTGCAAGGTTTGTAAAGGTGTGATAGCTTAGTGTGAGGTTGTGTCTGTCATGGTAGTTTGTGTCCTAGGTGTGAGGCCAGAGAAAGATGTGTCAGTTTTTGGGATGCAGACATAGTAGGATGGCATATGTTGTGATGCAGTTCCTTGTGTATGACTGTGGTGTCCCATTGTAGGCTGAAGCAATACATGTATGCTCAGTAAGTGGTACTGCTGGTGAATCCAGCTCACAAATGAACTGTAGTATTACCTGAAGCTGTAGGCCTAAACAGCACAGTATGGTGTATGTTCACAGTCCCTGGTAACACTGTCTTGTGTGCTTCCTGTAGTCTGCACAGATTACATACCTCAGGCATAGGTATCTGTAAGTAGGGGCACACAGTACTATAAGGTACACAGGTAATGCTCATCTGTGTCGGCATACATCTGTGTGTTGTATGTATGTCTGATGTGTGTGTAATGATGCCTGTACCATGCCCGCAATCACATGTGTGTTACAGGGTATGTGTGTGTACCTAGCAACATGTATACTCTGTTACAGCAGTATGCCAGCTATATTAACAGCCGTGCACATATGTTAGGTAGGGGTATGGCATCAAAGACTAGGGTGGTTTACTGGTAATACTGTAAATGTACATTACATTCATTGCATTGGATGACATATTTCTTCATGCATTAGCTTGATATATACCCCCGGGGCGAGGTTGTGCATTGTATCCCAAACAGTGTGCCAACTACTGGTGTATACTGGTTTGTTATATGGAGTGTGGCAGGCACTGTCAGCCAGTTGTGGGCTGAGCACTGATATGTGGTATTGAACGTGGGTATCCTCTGATAGACAGATAGATGCTATATATGGCAGTTAAGTGATATCTGTACTTCATAATGTTAAGTGTGCCATATGACTTGCTCACACATATCGTTTAATTGTCTTCCAGGGTTATGGCTCATCAACGTAAACTGTCGTATACAGCTGCGGAGGAGCAAGAAATTCAGAACAGCCTGGTGCAGCACTATAACCTGCTTTTTTCCAGGGCCAGCCACACCAGCATGAGCGTACTGCACTGTGGCAAGACCTTGTTCGCTGGGTAAATTACATAGGCATGCATAACCAGACATATGAGCAGGTACGCCATCACTGCAGTGATTTAATTAGACATGTCCAGCGGCATACGTCTGATATCCATAGGCAACAGCTTGCCACAGGTGGTGGGGCAGCCATACATTCCCCCTTCACCAGAGTGGAGGAGCTGCTTCTAAGCATGATGGCTCCTGGCCTACAGCAGCAACAGCATCACACATGTGTCATCATGGAGGCCGGAGCCACCCAGCAGGATGACATGGAGCGTGCAGGTAATATGCCCTAGCTGTAGACTACCGTTACCTGTATTGTTAGAATATGCATATGTGAGATGTGCACTGTGTGTTTAGCAGTTGTGCTGCCTATCGTGTGCAATACTGGTATTTGGAATAGTATCCGTACACCTGTGACTGTTGACTGTTGTTCCACTGTAGTTTAGCACACTCACAGTAACAATGCCACAGTTGTGGCCACTGAAAAACTGTGTCATATTCTTGTAGGTCCCTCTGGTGTGACAGCAGGGCAGACGATACATGCTGGTGAGTGTGTTAACACTTTAATATTGTTAATGAAATGTGCATGTCATAGGTGAGGTGAGGCCATGTACACGTAACACATCTACACATAATGCATGTTGTGCATGTTTGCTGTGAGACATCAGTCATCTCAGTAAAGTCAGTAGCTGCCTCAATCACATGCAATGCACAGTGCAGCAGACACATTTGTGGCAACACTGTACTGCACATTGGATATGCATAGTTGCTACAGCTGTACACAACAGAACACGTTTATTATACGCAGTACATGAAACATGCTACATTTGGCATTACCACACACCCGCTGTAAGGTCACACTTCAGTATCCCACATGTCATGCACACACACATGACATACCTCGGGGGTAGAGGCCTATCATGGGGCTGTACAACACTCTGCAACACATAACACAGTCATGTTAGGCAATGCTCCCTATTGGGCACCTCACACACCCATGTACAAGGTGGCTGTGTAATTGTGAACGTAGCCATGACACTGCAGTTCAGGTACAGCATGCTAGGCGGTGGTCTTGCACACAGTAGCCATGAGTGACCACAAGATGCATGTTGATGATGGCATGGGGTACTACACCCCATCCAGTTACAGTGACCACAGTACTACTCATAGCAGTCATTGCTTTGCACCTCAATGTTGTGTGTGTGCAAACATATGCACCTATACACAATATGCATAGCATGTTGTGTGTGTGCTTACATATGCCAGTATACACAATATGCACAGCAGTTGCCATCCAAACAAAGTGTCACATATATGTCATGGAATGCTAGTGGGTGTATAGGTCACTTGACACACATTGGGTATGTGTGGTGTTTAATGTTGCAGTCATGTAGCATGCCATGCTATGTCTGGCACCGAGATATCTGCAATATGTCTCACACTCACCATAACCACTGTACACTGGCCATGTCGAGTATTGGGGTTCCTTCACGTCAACATGCACCACACATCCTGTGTGTGTACATAGCATGTATGTGCTACACCTGTGCCAACTATTATCTGTCATGGACACAGACTCTGTACTCAGACATGGATATCTATGTGTCACACAGATGACACATGCAGCCATGGCATGTATACTTGTGAGTGATGGTGCACAGGGCATTGCAGAGCTGATAATACCTGCACAGCAATGTTGTGTCCATGTACACATTGTGTTCCAGGGTGTAGCCAATCACTGAACAACTACACAGTTGCATCAAAGCCATGTATGCTGCCATTAAATAGGGGCATCTACACTTGCACTGCATGGTCTTGTGCAACACACATTCTGCATGCTGACACGTGTGTGGTGGCTGTTTACCTTGTGATACTGACACCCACCTTCACCCACTATAGAGTATGTTTTAGATTGCTGGTGTGTGTGTATATGTGCTGTAGTGAGGAGTGTATTAGTGTTCATGTGTTCATGTGTGCACATGTTCCTGTGTGCACGTGTTCATGTGTGACCGTCTTCCTGTGTGCAAGTGTTCATGTGTGCATGTGTGCATGTGTGCATGTGTTCATGTGTTCATGTGTGCACGTGTGCATGTGTGCATGTGTTCATGTGTGCATGTGCTCATGTGTGCATGTGTGTACGTGTTCATGTGTGCACGTGTTCATGTGTGCACATGTGCATGTGTGCATGTGTTCATGTGTGCATGTGTGCATGTGTATGTGTGCATGTTTGCACGTGTTCATGTGTGCACGTGTTCATGTGTGCATGTGTGCATGTGTGCATGTGTTCATGTGCAGACCATAAAGTGTGTTTCCTGTCTTCCTCTCACAGGTGCTGAGTTAGGGCTGGCTGGAAGCAGCAGGGAACCTGAAGCCACTGCCACGAATAGTGGTAATGATGAGACATGTATTTTGGCACAGGAAGGTTTGACAGGGTCTGTCGTTGGTCCGCCAACCCCATCTATGCGCACACTCATACTGTCAATACATCCCTCACCACCAATGGCCATAGGCGAGGGACAGCGTACAGTTGGCATTGACCAGGAGAGTGTGGTACCCATGACACTTGCATCCCCTCACAGCAGCCATAGCCGTATTCCTGGAATGGTACCACATAGGCAGAGGTCCGGGGGTCCTCGGGGGAGCACCGCTGGTTGTATTGCCCCTGGCAGGCATGCCCTCACAGGTCTTACGACGTCCAGTATGTTCTGGGCTGTAATGCAGGCTCAGGCATGTATGGAACGGTACACCAGGCAGGGACTTAGGGTGCAGAGGGCACATAACATCGCTATCAATGACAGCATCCATGACCTTGCCAGTGCCATCTGGACTTACACCGAGGTCATTGATAGACGTTGGGGGGAGATATTAGATGCCCTCCACAATATGTCTTCCATGAGCCAGGACCATGCGGGATGGTTGCGACCTTTCCACATGGACACATGCCAGCAACAGCAACAGCTGGCAGTGGTCGCGGACGGCCCACAGTTCACAGCCGCTCCCGTAGTGGCTGGTCTGAACATTGACCATCCCAGTAGACCATGTGCACATGGCTCTGGCCAGTACCAGCAGGGACATGGGTCCAGTCGTCATACCTCTGCCTCTGATGACAGTACCCAGTCAGGGTTGGTACCCGATACTGTCTGTAGCACCCCTGCCAGTCACAGGTACTGTGTTCGTGGCCGGAGACAGTGATCTGTACAGCCTAGCAGGTACAGTCTGTGGCTGTCCCACAAACTACAGTATATGGTAGCCACATGGTGGAGCTGTGTGCATGCAGACACACACATATTAACCAAACAACTAGGGCTCACACATACACACACACATTACATCAACATTGACCCATGCTGTACTGTTGTCCCTCACACACACACACACACACACACACACACACACACACACACACACACACACACACACACACACACACACACACACACACACACACACACACACACACACACAGACATGACGATTGGATGGGTCAATGTCAGGCTCTGGCAAACAACAAAATGCCCTGTGCATATGATGATACCTGTGTCGCCTCCTGTCATCTGTAACATTGATGGAGGAACAGGCTAACATGGTGCTGATGCATAGGGTGACACTATAGCAGTGTAGCAATATTAGCAAGTTGTCAACAGGAAAGTGTAATGACATCCTTGTAGGTATATCTGAGCAGACATTATGCATCAACGTTCTGATTGTCAATGTAGCATTGTTTACACCACTGTTCACCCATGTGCCACTTGGCTGAAGTGTAATGTGTTGCCAGCATGTGTTAGTGAGTGGACAGTACGTGTGTGATGTGTGCAGTACAGATTAGCAAGTGTACATCTGTGAACATGGTGGGTGCGCACTGTCTGCATGTACGTGCATAGTGGACACATGGGACGTGTGGCATACCCTGTTGCACACATTGTTAACATCTCATAGTATCTTTCAATGGACAGTATGCATTCTACTACAGTTATGTACCAACATGGGTAGACATGTGTATGACATGGGTTGACACCATGCTGTGGGTGATACCGTTAATATCTGTCAATGATTTGCAGTCTGGTAGTATACACAACCTCAACAGCATGACTATAAGCAATCATTGGATGATGTCCTGACAAATGACACACAGTCTTAGGGAACTCAGTAACAGTCGGATCCTTCCGGTGCTACACTATAACACTGACCAGTGGTAATGACCGCCACCCATTCCTGTGACCACACCTGTTTGGCATATAGCCCCCTTAGGTACATGCAAACACACTAGGGATGTGTCCATCCATATCTGGAAATGCATGCATTGGCCTACAATGCATTCCCTAGATGGGACGCATATCCTACACAAGGGTATAATACAGACAGATACCTGTTGTCTGATACATGCTGTATAGCAGTAAGCCGACTATGGCATAGTCATCCACATGTACTATGCATACTATCCCGTCAGTACCACACATGTGGTAGCCCTCAACATGTATGTTGGGTACCAATGTGTACATACGGCCTCATGTTATGTCATGTGTCCCTTGGTATCCACATATCCACAGGTATTGTGGAGTCCCAAGGTGTATCACATAAGACATTAGAGGCCTGACTGCATATCCACAAGGCAGTTGTACACCTATAAAGACTGTCCATTATTGTCAGTCGTTGTTGTGTATGAACATTTCTGACATATACCCCAAGCATATACCCTCACTCACACTACTCTTAGGTAACTGTCATGGGTGTGTGTGGCACAGATGAGCTTGGCCACAGATCATGACAGTGGACGGCCTTGTCACATACATACATATGTGACCTACGATCTGAGAATCAGTGGCACAACCTGTCAATGGAAACAAATGTATTCATGTAGTATGCAGGCTTCACACCTATGTACTGATTGAGGGGACATGTACACACATATTTTTGCACCGCAGATACCTGATGTGTGCAATGCACTTACTGTTGCAATCATAATATGTCATACCATAGTAAAAGCAAAACCCATACTGCATTGACCAACAGTGACACACACACAGTCAGTGTTTGCAGGATTCAAACCCCTACCTAACTATGTTATGATACTAGAGAGAGATGCATTAACACAGCGCGCTATTTGCTTTACTGGATGGTGTCACTTCTCCTGCTGCATTTATAGGATGGTGACATCATCAGTCTTTCCAAAGAGGAATGTACCTCTTTTAGTGTGTTTTCCCAGTCTCCAAAAAGGACACTCCTTTCAAAGACAATTGCAGACATACACACACACAATCAGCATTTGCAGGATTCAAACCTCTACCTAGCTATGTTATGATACTAGAGAGAGATGCACTAACACAGCATGCTATTTGCTTTGCTGGGTGGTTTCACTTCTCCTGCTGTATTTATTGGATGATGACATCATCAGTCTTTCCAAAGAGGAATGTACCTCTTTTAGTGTGTTTTCCCAGTCTCCAAAAAGGGTACTCCTTTCAAAAACAATTGCAAACATACACCCCCCCCCCACACACACACAGTCAGCATTTAAATCCGTATCTAACTATGTTATGATACTAGAGAGAGATGCATTAACACGGTGCGCTATTTGCTTTACTGGGTGGTTTTATTTCTCCTGCTGTGTTTATAGGATGGTAACATCATCAGACTGGACATAGTAATGTGTGTACACTTTGTTTTATGCCATTTCAGGAATAGTCCATGTGGGTCATTGGGTGTCAACAGCTTGAACAGGAACTCATAATCCTTACCTTGTGCTCTATCTGTGGACACATTGACATTCCTTCATATGTCAACACATGTTTATGCACAGCTTGTTGGTTTTGTGGGTACTACATGTGTCTGGGATGTTGATAATGGGCTATTCAAAGTCTATGTGAGACATGTGTAGCTGTGTTCAATGATGTATGTTCTGGGTGGCTGCCTTGCAAACAGTCTAGCATGTTTGGGAACCATGATCCGCACATGAACATACCACAGTTAGTGGAGTTGTGTGTATGTCAGCTTCCAATAGCTCTGTTTATGACTTCAACCATGATGGACTACATGGCCTTGCAGATCAGACTTCATAGGCATACTGGACTGTACTTACCATGGTGTGTTGTGCACCAACACTTGTGTGGAGTGCCATATGTTGCTGTAACACATTCAACGGTTCCACATCCTGTGTAGGGGGGAGGCTCAGCTGACTGTTCAGGTGCAGGATCTGTTTGTTCTGTAGTTTATGCATGACACATATTGTGAATCAATGTATTCCACTTGCTGCCATGCTTTTGGCATTGGGGGTAGCTGTTCATCCATTCTACATGTGATATCTCCTGGTATGTTGATATGGACTATCGTCAGTGGGAGGTGGGTATGTATATATGGGCCTGTCTGTCAGGATGTTTGATTGTCAGTCAGGTACAGTTGGCCCTGACTCAGGACATATATGGGTGTTCATTGCTATATATGACATAGCTGTCGGAGGTGTCATGATTCAGTCTGGACTCCTTCTCAGCTACTCTTTACAGAACACCAACGAACCTGAGCACTAATCCCTGTTATACTTTTTTACACACTTGACACCCTGCTGATCCTTTGTGATCTGGCTACAGTGTATGTCATCATAATATCCCGGCATGTCCAGGGGTCAGTTTTGTGTGTACTGTCCAGTCCAGCTGGTGAATATTGTGATGTTGACACAATGTCACATCTGCCTCATGTACACAGACAACCCTCTCCTCCTCCCGACAAACTCAGCTATATGTGTGAGATGCACCTATAGAGACATACAGGGTGCTGAACTCTCTCGACCCATGACTGGCACAGTCTATCAGGTGGTGAAGGTAACCACACACAACACATATCAGTCTCACATATCCTCTGGCGACAGCACTCAAACCACATTATCACACATAGACATACTCGGATGCTGTGAATTAACTCTGCCTAAGCAGAAGAGACCTCCACAGCAGGCACACACACAACTGCTACCCCACTGCAATACCCACATATCAAATAGTTCACAATGTCAGTGTGCCACACAGTCACTGCCCTTCAGGCTAGACAACTCACCTAGTACACTTGTAATAGGCGACACTTATTGTCAGACACACTGACGTACCACTCACCAGCCCAAACATGGGAATAGTCACTTTGGGCTGTCTGTCGGGTGCCAGGATCTGCCACATAACACATGCAGTCAGGTCACTCCAAAACAAATACAGGACTGGCACCATCATTGTCCATGCTGGTGCATAAAACATCAGACGTTACTCCCTGGACCACATGACATGGTAAATGGAGGAACACTCTGATCATGTAGCCCAGGCCAGTATTACCCTGACCATGTCTAGCATCTTACACCCACCAATTATGATGTCAAAGTATACAGACCAACATATCATGTTTAACAGTTGGCTAACAAATTGGTGTCATTCATAGGGGATACAGTGTCTGTCAGCCTGTGGTGACATGCTCAACATGCCACGTAGCTTCAGTATGGACAGCTTGCACCTGTCACACTTGGACCTTCGAATGCTGGCTAAGGCTCTTGCTACCACCATAGTGCATTTGTTAAGCAGGGCTCAATAGACAAACCCACCTCCATAGACATTACAGGTTATATGACACTAAGGGTAATGCTGCTCAACACCAGATGTGTTATCCTCCTATTGCGGCCACTCAGGACTCTCCTCAGTATGGAGGATAGCGATATCTGTCCACTAACAGACACCTAGTTCAGGCTCACATAAGCACACCAGCACTACCAGATTATATTTCATACCATGCTTTCTGGCCACAGGACTTGGAACAGACAACACAACTAGGGGAAGTATCCATATACATCACAGATACACACACCTCCGGGTTAGTAGCACTGCACAAAGCATCACAGACCATACATATACAACTACCATTATGCAGAACTGCCTTTCAGTTTGTTGCCTGCTACTGACCACCCTCCCATACTCAGGAACCACACTCGGCATTCCTGGGAACAGTGGGGAATATAGAGGTCTCCACAAACAACATTATATTGGGTGATTTCAAATACACTAATATTGACTGGGGATACTACTCAAGCCCCAACACCCTCACCCTACAGTCGCTACAATTTGTTAATTCATATGCTATGGCACAACCAGTCACCACAGCCACAATGCGGAATACATATTGGACCTGATCATCACCAACATGGGGATTCTATGTTCCACACCAGCGATATACCCCTCATTGGTAAGGTCAGAACATACATATATCTCACTGGACATACATATACCCTCCACACACCCATCCTGGGTTTTCTTGGTAAACTTCTCATGAGCCAACATCTCACTTCACCAAAGCAAGGTGGTATCCTTCAGAGACCCTGAGACAGTGGCAAATATGGCTCCGACTGCTGAATCCTTTACATACACATTCTATGGACACCTAGTGGACTGCATGGATTGTGCTATCCCAAATAACAACAGGACTCACTCCTCCAATGGCAGGGGACCTGTCTGGTAGACCCCAGCCATTAATAAGCTGTTCAACGTCAGGGGGAAGCTACTACATGATAGAGCACAATCCCAGACAGGGAAAGCATCTGTGATCTGTACTAGCAGACAGCTACAATCACTCATGAACTTATCTAAGGACTGCTTCTCACGGACAATTGCACCAGACACATAGGACTGTCACAAGGCCTTCTTCAGTTATTTCAGGAACCTGGGTGGACACTCACTGATATGCTGTGTGTTACTGCATACTGACTAAACTTACCCTGAACCCACTGGCATTGCCAACATCCTGGCTAACAGGTTCAGTGCAGATGTCTCCCCCCCATCCCCCCCTAGGGAGTAACTATCCATCCCAACAGAGTGTAACCTCCCTGACATCACACAGTAACAGGTGAGTGCTGCCCTCCCCAAAGCATACATCACAGCATCAATGGGACCAGATGGTGTCCCGGTATGCATCTTACATGAGCTTCATGACAGACGTGACCCTCATATTACATCACTGTGCAATATCGGAGTTACTACAGGATATTTACCCATGGAATGGCGTACAGTGACAGTGGTCCCACTACACAGAGTTGGTGCCACAACGGACCACAGACAATATTGCCCTATAAGCCTAACTAGCCTGTTCTGCAACACTATGGAGCGTATTGTCATGGGTCTCTTACACATACACGTCAGGAACCTACAGACACTGTGTCTTACACATTTCAGCGTTGTTGTGGGCAGATCCTGCCTCTTGAACATGTTTGTATTCTTTACACGGTTAACAGGTCCATCGACATAGGGACAGTTGTCCACACAGCCTACTTGAACCTTGCAAACCCCTTCCACACAATAACCCACTGGACCATTATGCATAGGCTCACCAGCATCGATATGGACACATATCTCACATGGTGGATTGCTACCTGGATCAGGGTTAGCACCCACATGGTCAGAATTGCAGGTGCCATGTCTGACTATACACCAGTTACACATGGCATCCCACACGGCTCGTTCCTGGGACCTCTCTTGTTCAGTATATATTTGTCTGATGTACAGGCTACCACAGGGGGAATATGGCTGACCTTGTTTGCACTTGACTGCAAACTGGGTGCCATAATTAAATCTCTGGCTGCCACATGCATACTCAAACAGCGTCTCACAGATATGGATGACTGGTGCTTGAGCCATGGCCTACAGCTAAATGCCATTGGTTGCATAGTCATCCCCTTTGGGAATAGCAACATGTCCACACATTACCACATTTTTAGTACTCCATTACATACGGTAGGAGTTGTTAGATGATTGGGGACATGACATATTTGTACTGTCGCCTTTGACATTCACGTTGCCAAAGTGGTTGGACAGACCTTCTATATAAGCCACCTTATCCCATATGGTTTCACATGTAGATCGAGTGAGGTCATTCTGCCCCTATACTCATCACAGCCATGCTTGGTTACAATGCTATGTTTGGGGTGTACCTTACCTAACAC
The DNA here is from genome assembly GCF_019279795.1 of Protopterus annectens. Lineage (NCBI taxonomy): Eukaryota > Metazoa > Chordata > Ceratodontiformes > Protopteridae > Protopterus > Protopterus annectens. The sequence continues at coordinate 735,549,905 of NC_056726.1, read as the reverse complement.
CTGCAGCAACTGTACTGGCCACAGAAGTTCCTCACCAGGCAGATGTAGGGACTCACATGGATGACCTGCTCAGTTCGGATGCAGTAACTCCAGCTATACTCAGTCGCTTACCACTTACTCGGATATGATGTGTGCCTGTTGTTTATGGAAATACTCAATCCAGAATTACTGGACATGCTCCACCTCAGGATATCCAACTCCCTTGGAGCTACACACTCCAGGGACATATACCTCAGCACAGATGTTAATTGGACATGCTGGAGGGACAGATTCTTATCCTAGGGCCTCCAATCAATCTGGATTGTGATCACAGTTTCACATAGGCAGAGCCACCCACTGACCACCTACATCTTGACGGCTGCATGGGTGATTGTATGTTTACCCCTGGGATATCTTGTGTGTCCCTGCTAGACAGAGGCACACTAGCCTAGACGTACATGGGCTATCTTGTGTGACCTACTATTCACTGGCACAGTGTAGTAATCTGACAGGGTTACAAAATCCAAACACACTCTGGCTAGGCTTGTACATGTCCTAGGGCAGATAGCCTAGTATCGACCTCTGAACCTATACTTATGTTCGGAATGCACAATATTTATTGCTGATACTGTTTGCAGGTCTATATCAACTTTGCTTTCCCAGTTTCTATGAACAACTTAGGTATCTGCAGAACATATTTGATTATGACAGAGTTCCACTATATTATATATGTGTCTGTTGTCATGTAACTGTGTGCACAGGGTGGATTGCTGGATAGTGAGAGGTTCCTGAGTTTACACATGCAACTGCCAGATATGTGTGGCCGACTGCTGTACTCAGACATGGCCTAAGTGTGTGAGCATGCCCAGTTCAGGCTTTCCATGTTTTGTTGCCTGACATTTGTCTCATTTATTCAAATGTGTGAGCATGCCCAGTGTGACCTTTCAGTATGTTGCGATCTGAGGTCCACTACATTTGTGGATGTGTGTGAACATGACCAATATTAACATTTATACTGTGTGTGTGTTGGAAGTCAAGTTCTGTTCTTACTGCAGGACTCACCTTTGTGTCATAACTCAACAGGGATTATGCTGTGCCTGCAGGGTTTCCATGAGACACTTTGCATAGACCTATCAACATTCCTTCATACTGACTGACCACTGCAATACTGTCATGGTTTAGTGGTTCAGTACTTTAACTATAGTGCACAGTATCCTGGGTTCGAGGCCCATCACTGCTTTATATTTTTATACTGAGCAGACCAGACTGCTTAAGGGCCAATTAAGTAAATATGAGCATGTTGGCTTTAGTTCAGCTATGCCCTACTTAGACCAGGCTTGTCCAACATTGCTGAATATTCACCAACTTTGCTGGACGTTGCCCAATATTACTCAACATTGACCAGAGTTGCACTAGTTGATGTGTGCGATTCTGTTTGCAGAAACTACATAGTGGTAAATGCTGTTTAGCACTGCTTTATATTGCTTAACACATGGCAATCATGCCTCAGGTGGTGCTGCAGTGCTGCCTATGTCGGATGCACATACTACACTCCATGTACATGTTTGAAAGCAGGTCGTGTCAACTTAGGCATCCCTTTTACTATATGTGCGAGTCAGAAAGAGGTATAATTTCCAGAGTTCCTACTGAGCCAGTGTATGTGCTATGAGTTGCCTCTTTGCCAAGGCCAAAGCATACTGCGCACGCCTCCTTCTGCCTACTGGGGCAGGCTCAGTTTGTTCCTCCTCTGAGTCACCCTGTGCCTGTGCAGGCCTTGGCAATGGCAGGGGGCTGTTTGGCCTTGCCCCATGCTGGTCCTGCTCCAGCTGTTTTCGCAGGGTCATATTATGTAGCATAGCACATACCATGACAATTTGGGTACATGTAGTTGGTGAGTACTGCAAGGCTCCACCAGATGTGTCCAGGCACTGGAACCGTGACTTGAGCAGCCCAAACACATGCTCGATTACATTTCGTGTTTGTGCGTGTGCCTCATTATGGCGTTCCTGTTCAGGTGTGTGTGCGTTTCTGATGGGTGTCATCAGCCACGGCTCCAGTGCATAGCCAGCATCCCCCACTAGGTGACCATGTGGGATGTCCCCATTGGCAAATGTCTGGTACAGCTGCGTCAGATGCCAGATATGGGAATCATGGTAGCTTCCAGGGCAGCCAGCACACACATTCAGTATTATGCCCTGGGCATCACACATGACCTGGCAGTTGATGGAGGTGAAGCCCTTGCAGTTGAAGTAGACCCGACCCCACTCACCGGCTGGTGCTTTGATGCGTATGTGCGTGCAGTCTATTGCAACCATTACCTCAGGGTATTCTGCTATTTGCTGGAAGAGACGCATATTGCTGGCCAATACCTCACAGGAATTGGGGAAATATACATGATCACCGACATGTGCTGACATGGCATCCAGGAACTGGTGCTGTACCCTGGATGCTGATGCCTGTGATATCCCCATCATATCACCAGTTGGTCTCTGGAAGGTACCTGTTGCTAATATTCTTAGGCCAACACATACCTTGGTTTCCACTGAGATGGGTACCCCTCTGTTGGTTCTGTGTGTGAGGCATGGCCTGCACAGCTCAACAATTTGCTGCAGGAGGTCTCTGTCCACTCTATAGCGCTCCACTATCTTCAGCTCATGTAGCCCCTGGTAAGTTACCCTGGGTCTGTACACTCTTCTCCGTCTCCTCACTGTGGGTTGTCCAGCAGCATTTCCATTGTCACCACCCTCAGCATGTTGCGTATGTCGCCTTATAACAGCAATGGCAGCCCCTAACATTTCTTTGTCTCAGTAAAGCTTTTTCAGTTTTCAGTTCTATTAGCTTACTGCAGTGTCTCTTGTGAGAAACATTATGGACTGTTATTTGCAGAGTTTTAAGTGCTAGGCTGGGCTGGGCTAGTGTACTGCCTGTGTAATTGCCTGATTCTGATTGTTTTCACCTGCTAGCTCTGCTAGTACTCCCTGGTAGCTTCCTACTATTTGTTGTGCTTCCTATTTCCTTTCAGTTTCCTCAGGGGGCAGCGCTGTGCACAGAAGCGCAAACACGCTCACAGCAGCTCACACGCGTGCACACATGCTTACACGGACTACAACTTGCTTATTCAGGTTAAAACGTGCGCACACCAGTGCAAACATGCTTACAACACTTTAAACTGCCTTATACATGCTTACTCAGGCTTAAACGCGTGCACTCATGCTTACACGTGAGCACGCTGTCTTATTCGGGTTTACAGGCACGCACACGCGCGCATACCCACTCAGCAAGAAACTTTGGTGTTATTCATGGCATACACCTTCCATTTCTTAACTTTACCCAGCCTACCTGTTGACACACCTCTTTCAATGATGTGTAAATGACAGCTGACACATGCCACTCTGCTCCAATGAGCTTCCCTTCTTTCATACATACCACACTCGTGATTTCACCTATCTTCTACTCTGTTACTCCCCTTGTCCTACTCCTACACTCCACTGACTGTGCTCATTTGCTATGTAAACCTGCGATTCACTATCCTAACCCTACTTTGCATAGGATTGCCTACTAATGCTTGGTTACATCTCTTAGACTGTGCTTCCCCCCTTAACAACCTCTACTCGGTGGACATGTTGTCTTCAGCCTGCCATTTCCATGCATTGTAAATAAACAATTTACATAAAATCCACATTTGTGGGTTTTAATTTTTATTTTTCTGTTTATTGGAGTGCAGACCGTTTGCGCAGTGCTGCGCTACGCTTAAACATCGGAAATCGGAGAAAAAAAAATAATTATTTTTTTCATATTGCATCGGGAAACATTGCCATTGGCCATATATTTGGCCATTGGCATGCTTCCTGTACTGGATGCAACCTTTATTTGGAGCTGTCACGGCTCCGTTTTGCTATTTGCAGAACAGTACTCAGTTGTCTACTGAGTACATTTCTGCAGATAACACTGCTCTTACTCGAACAGGTTCCGGTTTCCTGAATCGCAAATCTACCTCATTTGCATGCCTTTCGCCTGCAATTGAGGTAATTTGCATAACCCGGCCCTGTCCGTGTAAGAGCCGTTTTAGGAGCTCTCTTGCATGCCCCTGCAGACTGATCCTGGATAGCTCGTCGGACATGATGGCTGCATGGAGTCTTACTCTACTCTTAGACTCCGTGCAAGCCATCGTGAATCTGGCCCTATGAGTTACTTCTTGTGGTGCAAAGTTTGATTCCCTCAGCCTTTATTTGCCTACTGTGTGACCTTGAGCAAGTCACTTAACCAGACATTTCTTTGGGATAGGTGCGAATTTAGGCTACTTTCCTTAATGTTCTCTTGAACTGCATGCCTACTAACTACTTATGAATGATTTTATTCTAAGGCAGATGCAACATTTGGTGTAGAAAACAGTATCACTCTGTAAGGCAAACAAAATAACTGGAAGTTGTGGAAAGAAAATCAAGATTTATTTCAGCTGTTATTTCAGAAGGTGCATAATGCAAGGTGTAATGGTTAGCAGTGCTGCTTAATTAGCAGTAGTGTCTCTTGATTAGTTCTTGGCTGTGATGCTTTCTGCACTGCATTGGCATGCCCTCCATGTGTCTGCACTGCCGATGCAATCTCCTCCCAAAGGCATATTCCAACTTGTAGATAGGTCTGACTGTGTGTGTGCTGTAATCACCTGATGCCCTGTCCAAAATTGCTTCCTTTGCCTTGCACCTGAAGACTGCCTGAAACATGCGTCATTTATGTGACTCACTTAGGAAAAAGTAGGCTGGCAGACAATGGGTGCAATATATTTTATGTCAAATATAAACAGATTGTCTTGCTTTTTCTCTGATGTGTACTTGTCTATGTTTTGATTTGCTTGGTGACCAGTGGTGCTGTTTTCTCAAATGTGCCTGTCTAATTTCAGTATTGCAAGTCTTTGACATGCAGGGGTTTGCTTTAGTCATACTTTGCTCTTCACTTAACTTCCTTGCCACACCTGTAATGTACAGCCAGAACTGTCCATTTATAGCAGGTTACATTTTTTACTTAAAGATTTCACCTTTGTTCAGCTATTATTAAACATATGTTGGTACAGCTGCTTATGTAAATAAACATCCAGCATAAGTGGCTATCACAGATTTCCGTCCTTCTGTCATGGCTAGCTGAAGACCATCATCACAGTGATTTATGGTAGATATAAATGACCTGCATATCTGTTTGATTGGGTAAATGTTGCAGGGAAGAAGAAAAGACAGTCTCAAAAGGTCTTTGAGTAATTTTTTAAGAATACAATTAAAGTCCCAAGAAGGAGGAACGGGTTTTCTTAACAGCCTGATATGAACAACATGTTTTAGGAATTGATTGACTTCAAACCTAAATGCCAAAGGTGGACCCAAGGGCCGATAAGCAGAAATGGCTGACAAAGGAGCTTTAACAGAAGACAATGCCAAACCAGTATTGAGCACCTCACTCAAATAAGGACCATAAAGACCCCCAAAGAAAAAGAGCCCTGGTCTTGCCTGAGATGCCAAATATAAAATGTGTTCCACATAGGACTTTCTAGTAGTTGGTTTTCCAGCCTCAGGAAAAACCCAAAGCATGCCTTCAGAGAATTGGTGCCCAAAAGAAATCAAAGCCTTATCAGCTAATGTATCAGTTGAAATGTGGACAGCTGAGGGTTAATGAGAGACCCCTTGCCTTAAGTGAGAAGCTCCATCCCTTGAGGTTACATGTGATGACTGCCTTGGCAGGTGAAACAGAAGGGGGAACCAGTGTTGTTTGGTCCTAAATGGAGTCACCAGCTAGATTCAGGGTGTGTCCTACATGATCTTGTGCAAGATCCTGGGAAGCAGAGGAACAGGTAGATAGGCATATAGGAACACCCCCCCCCAAAGAAAAAGCTATGGCATCCACTTTCCAAGCTAGTGGACTTGGAACTGTAGAAACGTACTGAGGAAGCTCTCTGTTCAAAGGAGAAGAAAAAGATCTGCCCGAGGAGTACCCCAATGATGGACAATGTCCAGAAACATCTCTCTGTGAAGCATCCATTCATGATGATGTGTCCCTGACCTGCTCAAAGAATCTGCCAGCAAACTGTGCTCTGCAGAACCAAGTGATGGTGAATTACAAAATACCAAGCATGTGGAGCCAGCCTACAAAGAAGGTAAGACTTTGTGACCCCTGCTTGTTGATGTGCCACGTGATTGCAATATTGTCTATAAACACCTTTAGATGACCAGGAACCAAAAGGGAGTGAATAGCTTGACGAGATAGAATGGGAGCCCTCATCTTTCTGATATTGTGGTTTGACCTCTTCAGATGAGAGCATTGACCCTGAAGTTACAGATTATTGGAGGAAGTTCCACCACCTTGATCACAAGCATCTGTATACAGCTCTTGAGTTAGAAGAGGAATATGAAAAGGAAGACCTGGATTTAGGGAGATCTGCTGAATCCACTAGCTGAGTTTTTCTCATGTGAAATTTGGCAAAAGGAACCATTGGAATGGTGGTTGCCATTAATCCTAGGGCTCAGAGAAATTCTCTGGCAGGAAAAACTGGAAAAGGAATAAGACACAAAATAAGTAGTCAAAGACAAGACCATGGGAAGCAGAAGAGAAGCCAAGACTAGAATGGTTTTAATCCTGCAACCCAAAAACAACTGATTTTGAGAGGGAGTCAATAATGACTCTTTGAGAATGAGGGTGAATCCCACACTGTATAGCTAAAGCGTAATGAGGTGTCGATTCTGACTCAGAAGCTGTTGAAAAAGAGCTTTGAATCAACAGAGCATCTAGATAAGGGAATATTTGAATTCCCTAAAGTCTGAAAAAAAAACTACTGCATGTGCCAGACATTTGATAAATACCACTGGAGCTGTAGAAAGACTGAAAGGCAAAGCAGAGAACTGATAATGAAAAGAAACAGAGAAACATAATAAATTCCTGAAGAGAGGGTGAGTAGGAATATAGAGGTAAGCATCCTTCAAATCCAGGGAGACCACAGAAACCTGGGGAAGATAAAGAGGGAAAAGAGTCTGAAGAGACAACAGCCTAAAGGAAGGGACCTTGAGAAAGATGTTGATATAGGACAGATCTAGATTGGGCCTCCAGGACCTCTTCTCCTGAGAAACAGAAACATACTGGAATAAAAATCCCTTCCCTGTTGAGACAAAGGAATAGCTTTTTTGCTTTACTGGTCTACAAGATCTCACAAAACCAGAGGAAAATGAGAGAGTTAACAAGAAGGAGGTTGAGGAATGACAGACAATGGAGGAAGGACCTTCCAAGACATAAAATAACTGTGTTGGATAATAGAGTGAACCCAGTTGTCTGTTGTTATCTGTCATGAAACAAGGAATGGAATGGAAAGGAAAGGAAAGGAAAAAGTTTTTGGCCTCTAAAAGTCTGAGAGGACTTATCTGATAAAATCTACTTAGAAGCCCTCTTAAGTCTAGAAGATCGTCTAGGTTGCCTACAGACAAAAGATTGTGATAGTTCCTGTGGAACTTAGGTATAGGAGACTAATATTAGTTTACAGCCCTGCATAGCCTTAACCTTATACTGCAGTGTTTAAACAATTTGACAGCAGCAGTGCAAAAAAGATTCTGGTTGTCTAAGGGAGAATCCAAAAGTTTGGCTAATGTCCTCAGGTAAAGTCTACAAGCTCAACCATGAATAGCTCCTCATCTCAGAACCAGATGCAGCTGCTCTAGAAGAGGCATCAGATGCATCACAGTTGCATTTAATGGAATGGTGAGAGAGAGAGAGCAGAAATCTTACTGTTCAAATCAAGCATGTCAGTCAAAACACCCACTAGCTAGTAGAAAAATGCCAGGACATAATTTTGTTATCTATCTTTTCATAGCATGGCTGTCATTGTCAGAAAGCAAATGCTTGGAAGAGGAAATCAGTTTGGATGGCTTATATGTGGACATGGAAACAACAGCAAGATAAGGAGGAATTTATATAAGAATTTATATTAGTCAAGCAGTTTGCAAAAGCTATCTGGTTTCTTAGGGGGCAGAGGCTGAGAATGAAGATGATGTAAATGTGTCTAATACGGCAACTAAAATAGGGGGGACTGCACAAGGCCCAGATGAGTCTATTTGCAAGAGTTCATAATACCTCTTTGGGACCTCAGACTTGGGGACAATCTCACTTAAAGTGTTCCATTATATGGCCTACTGTATCCCCAAAGAATAATTCCTCAAAAGGAGAGTCAAAAAACAAAGAATCTTCTTCATCAGACCTAAAGACCAAAGGGAAGTGTATTTGTGAACTAAGAATTTATAACAGAGTCCAACTCCTCATCAGAAGAATCAGAATCCTTAAGTCTCTAAGATGGGGTGGAAGACCAGGGACAAGCAGCAGGGACAGATGATCTATGAGGGGGTTTCAAGGCCATGAGAACATTAAACATACCTTATGCGAAATCCTGCTATGCTTTGAAGATTCTTAGCCACAGTAGCCACATGTTTAGTTCTATATTTCTTTTTTTACCTTCACAAATCTAGGAGGGTCAGACCCTTGTCTGGATTTAATGAGGCTACCAATCACCTCTTCTGTAACTAAACTAAAAATTTTAGAATCCCCTTAGGCCCTTCAGATAAAGTCAGCCATGGTTCCCCCTTTACAGCTGTACCAGATATATATACAGCCAAGCAGACATGTGAGTAGGCAGCTCTGTGTCGGCCTCCATCTGAGTCATGGCAGATGGAACTGGTGTCAGCACCGGATGGTCCTTAGGTTCTTCATCCACACTGAGTGACATCTCCAGTGGAGGCTGGACAGAAGCAGAAAATTCAGTATGTGCTTTTTTAGCTTTTGTATGAAGAGTGTCTGAACTTCGAAGTAGGTGGATTCGGCCATGATACAGTGGGTCAATAACTTCAGCCATTGGCTTTTCAGATAGATAGAAATGGAAGACAAATGGCTGTGAAGTGTCTTAAGGACAAATGCCTAATAGATATCACACTTGTATGGTCTTGTGTAGCACATATACAAAAAGGCACTTCTCATGTTGGTCTTTATGGGGAATTTTGTCTCGCACTCTCACATTTCCTCTTCTTGGATAACATGAAAACAAACTACAAGGAGGACAAAAGAAAGGAAGGAACCCCAATGGGGTACTTAGCTTTAGAAGGCTTGATAGATAAAACAGCTCAGTGAACAGTGTACACACAGAGTTCAGTAGTAGCATTTGGACTGGCACCAAAGAAGTTCTGAGGATTAGGCATCCATAAATCATATATGTACCTTACACTTTGCACGAAGGACATGCACCTGACATACAATGCCAGGAAATTGTAAAGGCTTTGGTATGCTGGGTGGACATTAGGCTATTCCCAGCAGGATATCCCATGGATAAAGGATACTGCAACAGTGATAAGGAAGGGCAGCTACCTCTGCAAGGAGTTGCACTGCTAGTTCTGTGACCCTGGCTAGAAGTTGGACTGCTACCTGAACATAAACAACTGGATGAGCTTCTATCATGACTATATCTATGATTATGACCACGTAGTTTGCCATGTCTGGGTGTGGTCACCTCAATCACTGACAGAACAATAGAAGTAGTACCACTACAGAAGCAGGATCTGGCATGTCCATACATACATCGGCAAACATCTGATAATGTACAGGCTCTTTGACCTCATGGATGCTGACCCTCAACCCAGCAGACATTCCAAAAAGGACATTGCATAGTTATACGTATCATTCATCATGTCCAAGGAGTCACATACATGGTTCATGCAGTTTAGCACCACAGCAATCAAGAATGGCAGTACTCTGACTATCTCTTCCAAGACCCTGCTGGAATTTGCCTGTGCCTCTATAATGGCCCTGCACACACAGTTGGCAGCACTAACTGACATACCAACATCAGGGGAAGGTGCTAAGCATGTCTATTGTCTCATCTAAGCACATCTACAAACACCACTGAGCCTCACCCTCATGATGGCAAGGGGGAAATTCCTCCAGTTCTGCAACTGAAATGACCACGCTAGCATTATCAAATATGTCCTTCTCAACCTGTTCAGTCTCAAATGGTTTCATGTCATGGGTATTCACAGGCATACTGACTATGTCAAATCTCAGGGGAGGGAATGTTGGAACCACAACTTTAGTGTCAGACACACTGTCTGCAACCCCAAGACTGTGCCTGTTCATCACCACCGTTATCGTCAGGAGCTACCAGACATCAGGTGGTAGGATCTCAATAGTACAGGCGCTAGCCTCACTTGTGATTATACCAATAAAACAGAAAAACAAAAGAAATACAAAAAGAAATAATCAGAAATATGGTATCTAAACCATAATAAAGCAACAATAGATGCAAATGCAACTAAATATTAAACTAAGTTATATTTACAGATATATTTATAAATGAAAAATAAGGTATGTCAATACCATGTGCAGGTGGTCATTGAACTTCAACGCCAGATGCCCCTAGACAAACAAAACTAAAAGCGATAGAAGATGAACACATAAACAAAACTATTACAACTCTAAACCACTTTTATGATGTGTATATATATATATATATCTAGGACATTTGCTCGACTGAGCAAACGACTGAAATCCAAATGGCCGGCATACTTATGCAAAAGTGCTTTTCACCGAAGAAGCTCTTTCGCGTAAGTATGACTGCTGCAGTGGCTGTACTACGGTGCAGGTAAGGGAAATTTCCCTTTTCCCCACTGTAGTGCAGTCTCAGAGGGAAAATATTAAAGTAGTGGGGGAGGGGGGCACAGTGTAAATGTAGTATTTTTTTTTTTTTTTTGTCACACACTTTAACAAAAGCGCTTTTTCAATAAAAGCACTTTCGTTAAAGTGTGTTCCGGTTTTAGGGATTTGGACGTTTGCTCAGTTGAGCAAACGTCCTAGATCCATATCTATATATGTGTATGTATATATATATATATATATATATATATATATATATATATATATATGTCTATATATATATATATATATATGTATAGATATATAGCATACTTGAAGCATCACAAGTGGACAGCCTGTGTTTGTATTCCACCTCTTCCCCCGTGTTTATTGTGGCACTAAGTAACTCCTCTGACATGCCTGGATCCCTTACACTTGACAGGATGTCCTCTGTCTCAGTAAGTGATGCATCTGTAGATAGACCATCTCTAGTAGCTCGCCATTTCCAAGCAACACCCCCAGCTCCATTTATAACATTCTTAATCATATCACTGGTCCCATGCCTTGTAATCATGGCCATGGGCACCCACAGCATTGACATCATTGACCACCTATCAATGGACATGGTCATGGAAGGGCATGTCAGGTATGAGCTTCTCTATAATTTATGTCTCAAGGAGATGGACAGCCTGGACAATTACCTCATTCTCAGCATCTGATAATGCAGGGTTTCATGGGATGGATGATTCAGGTACCATATTGCTGTACTGCAGTAAAAAGAAAAAAATATATACATATATCTATAGCTATTTATCTGTTTTTATCTCTCTCTCTATATATATATATATATATATATATATATATATATATATATATACATATCTATATATATATATATATATATATATATATATATATATATATATATATATATATATATATATATATATATATATATATATATATATATATATATATATATATATATATATATATAGATTCACTTCATAATCTTGAAATACTGAAATATCGAAATTCAGTATCTCAAGACCATGAAACCGAATCCACAAAACACTGAAACCACAAAACCCCGAACCCAAAAATGCAAAATTCAAAACACAGAACAAACCGCACACACTACACCATGCATACACCACAACACCCACATCACAACATAAACAAACAAAACTACACACATACACAATTCATACACACATAAGCAGAGGGGCAAGCATCCCTGCACCCCCCATGTGGGGGGCTGCACCCCTCCACTTATATATACTAACTCAGAGATTGCACAAACAGGAAACAAAAGCAAATTCACACACGCAGATTCTCCAGTCCCTCACGCACACATCAAACATATCAGCACAATCACATACACACTAACTCCCGCTCAAAACCCTTACAAAACGCTCACTTACCTGACATAACACCTAGATCCACACACCGCACCGCGCACCAACACACAGTCCCAGACATTAAGTAGCATAAGGCCATAACCGCAAATTCGAGATATTCGAATTCGCGATTATGAACTTTTGCTATTGTAAACATTCGGCTTTATAGTCTCGAGATACTGAAATTCGACATTTCAGTATTTCGAGATTATAAAGTGCTCCCGTATAAATATCTATTTGTACATATATATATATATATATATATATATATATATATATAGATAGATAGATATATCAATCAGACAACATAAAAGAGGCCATGTGGTAACAAGCTGATCTAATACTGGGAATAAAAAAAATTATGCAGGCTTCACTATATAAAAATTTCAAATAAAGATACATCTGATCACAAACGTCTAAGCAATAGCTAAACAATCCCCATATCCCCAACCAACACCAGTGCAAATAAAACAACTTCAGAATGGAAATAAAACTGATGTCAAGGATACAGAACTGCATGAGCAATGAAGAGTTTTTTAAATGTTTCTTTTACCAACATAAAGCTTTTTAAGTCAGACCTGTGTCAACATCTTCAGGAAATGTTTTCAGGAAGCATTGAAACAGAAGTCAAGGATCATTGCAATTGCAAACATACCTCTCAACCTTTTAGTCCAATACATTAAGACAAAGTCAAAAGTAATGGGGGAGGGGGCAAAAACTACAAATGTTATTATGAGGGTTAGATTAAACATATGAGGTAAAAATCTGAACATTCTGTGAAGAACTGGACAGCTGAGAGGTATGATTGCAGCTGTTAAACCTTCATTACAAAAAGTACTCTGCAGTGTAGACAGCATTTAATTTTGTGGGGACTGTCACTGAATGACAATTCACCTCCTAAGGCAAAAGCTCAAAAGTTTATTTCCCATGAATAAAGTCTTAGCAATCTGTGACACAAATGACAATGACAATAGTGTGCTTTATTTAGCACTTTGGACAGTACTAAGTGCTGAAAATCCACCTGACATAAATCTTTCAGTGTCTCAATGTGTTAATGCAGCAAGTTCTGAAGAACAACACAAGCACTACATGGTTTCAATCCACACAAATTACATTTTTAATGTAGGGATCATAATAAAATGTTGCTGCATTTTGTTTTCTTCAGTACTCATACCTGAAATACACTTGTCTACTTAAAAGATGACTGTTAATATATGTATGATGTTAATACTTGTTGACTAAAGGTATGAGACATTATAATGAGCAGCATCACGTGTTACTAAAATATTAATATGTCAGCAGCCATGTCATATGTTGTATTGAAAAAAATGTTTTATAAAGTCTTTATTGTCCCTTATTCAATGTGTAACAGAAATGCATCAGGTCTTAAATGAATCCAACAGGTCAACACACAAAAGTGAGCATTATAAAAGCTTTTACTACATTATTTCTCTACAGATGTAATAGTTAACAAGAATGACTGCACAGCAATGTCACTTCATATGTTATTATGCACAAGTGAAAACATTAATATTTACCATGTAAATATGCTTGGCTTCATCAACCAAGTGTTAGTGAGACATGCATTACACAAATTGACGCAATGCAAACTTTCCCACAGGAATACACATGTGGCTCATAAAAGTAATACAATAGTAGAACACTTCAAAGTGCAACAGTTACAACTTTGTCAGAATTGTTCAAAATTGTAAACTTCAAATAACATCCTGGAAATGTCAGTTCTCTTGCAATATTAGCAGTTAATACATACAAAATCAAGAATGTCATTTTCTTTTTTTTGTCATGGGTTCAATTATCAGGTGCTCTCACTGACAGTTTGTAAAATGTATGTGACACCAAGGCATTATGTAATATTTAAATTACATTTAACTAAGGAAGGATGACAATTAATGACAATAAACTAATTGAAAATGTCATGTTAGATGTGTTCATATCAATCTAAGAGTGACTGCCATCTAACATCCTAGAAAAAATACCCACAGGTGCCGAGATATTATATGAAATGTAGAAGAAATATCAACATTAACCACCAGTTGATCAGTCACTATTGAACATTATGAAATACACTTATAAGCACATATGGTGGGTCTATATTAAAAACTTGCACGTTTACTAACCCGAACACCTAAACGCCGACACATCTTCATCGAACCGCTAAAATGTCAATCGTCCTGAAGTGCGAAATCCTAAAGGTCGAATCGTCATGGTTGGGCCTTCTGCGGTATTGCTTTGTAAGGTAAGTGTGCAATAGTTACGGACCTTAGGGTTAGGGTGTGGGTTAAGGTAAGTGCATAGATGGTAATATATGTTAGATTTAGTGTAGGTTAGAAGCAGGGTTTTATTAATTGTATGTGTGTGGATTATTTAGTTTGTTTGGGTATAGCTTTGTAAGGTAAGTGTGTGATAGGTACGGAACTTAGGGTCAGGGTGCAAGTTTAGTTAAGTGCATACATGGTGGTATATGCAAGATTTAGTGTAGGGTTAGAAGTAGGGCTTAGTTTAGGTTTAGAAGTAGGGTTTTGGTTAGTGTATGTATATGGTTTGTTTAGTTTGCATAGGTAGTATGTAGCAGGTAGTGGGATGGGATAACTATCACATTTCGAGTTTTTGAATTTTGCTGTTTAGGGCGTTCGGTGTATTTGTGGTTCTCAGAATATGTGTTGGCATTTAGGTGTTTGGGTAAGTAAACATTTGCGATTTTAATATAGACCCCATTTGGCCAATTCTTACTGCTATATTTCACTCCTAAAGCGTACATTGAAAAAAGGATATCCACATTTTATTCCCTTCTATTTATGTGATTACTGTTGCGCAAATGCAGTTGCCTTGCTAGTCTATCATTGCCCACAAGGTGGGATACACGAGATCGCAATTGGACAGTAATTCCCTGCTATCTTTTCTGATATCCTTCAAAAGATATGACAGGAGATAGTGAGGGTAGTTCTCCATTTACAGTACAGAGGTGAGATTAAGGGGAGTGGAATATCATTGTTGGCCTCATTGTAAAGTGTTACACCTTAAGGTTGTTGTAGAGACTATTACGGAATAGCTTGGCCATGGCTGTCCCCAGTGTGACTGCTTTACACCTACTGAAAAAGAATGTTTTTGTAATAACAGTGATATAAAAAGGTGCAAGCTGAACTTCCACTACTGATGGGGTAAGAATTTAGGACCACTGTAAGTAAAGTGGCCCATTACCCACTGATACAGTACCATGGGTTACCAACCAAACAAGGGGATCATTATGTTTTTATATTTTTGTATTCTTTTCTGTAAAGCTTCTGTAGAGATAGAAGGAAATAGGAAGGCTTATCAGGAGAGATTACAATGCCTCAAAGAGGCATGAGGTATGTATGGTACTGGTACGAGTGATAGCCATTACATAAGAGCTCAGAAATTACCATCACCTCATCAGTACTATGGGCATCAGTATATAATTGCCTGACACAGTCACAGATGAGTAGACACACTCTATGTATAGCAACCATGCATACCTGTTTGAGTAGCTCTTGCAACATTACATTAGCCAAAGCTTCAGTCAAATTAGCTGTGTGATGGTTCTAATCCAAGGAACATCAATAACTGCATAATACCTAAAAGTGTATTATTCTGCAGTTACCACATAATTATAACACTGTGGTCATTTAACTTGGTCATTTCAAGAGCTGGTATGTATAAAATATATAGGCAATAGTCATACAATGGTTGGCCTGATATGTATAATATGTATGAAGAGATTACAGTGTATTTATATGTGGATGTGACAAATTTTAAACTATTTGGCAAAATTGGTGGCATTTACAATATTACAATTACTTATCATTTATGGTATTTCTATATCGTCTCTTACTCCCACTCTATCTCACTTTTTCATACATTGACTTTTGGACCATTATTCCTGCTACAACACAAATTATCACCAGCAAGGGGAGCTATACCATCCACAGGGTATCAGACTGCCATTCCTCCACAGGTGACTAAAGTGGCACTACCACAGGCAGCATAGACACCCAAGACTTCTTCATAGGTTTATAGGTGTTTACTAGGCTAGCAGCCCTAGAACATTTATATGCCATGTTAATCTCAGGTTGCCTCAATTGCCCTTTGTTAGCTGGATGTACTTTACAGATCAGCACTGACTACCCCATTCCATGAGAGACATGAGTGCCACCCCATTTGTCCAGGCTGCACTTGAATATGGTCATTGAGGAGTTCTGGTTCACATGAATTGGAAGTTTATTCTAGAATAGCGGCAATCTCTGTAACACATACCTGTCTTTCCAGCATATTCTGTTAATGTCAATGGCAAGGTTGAAATCCCTAGTGCAAGTGACTCCAGTGCCATCTGATTCTCAGATATGCAGCATTTCCATCAGGTTGGAGTTAGAGACTGTGCTGTAGACCAAGCACAAGTTGCCTCTCAGTAGCCTATATGATACAGAGTACAGTGACAGGGCTTTCAGTCTGTGCACTTAGGTCATAGTTTGAAAGCCATGTACCTGCTTAGTGAGAAACCTCTATGTTCGTTCCAGCTGCTGTGGGTGTCTGGTGGGATACATGCAGAAGGGAGCATTGTACTCTATTAATGGTCTTATTAGGGTCGTAAAGTGGGGTTATGACATCCTTACACCTGGATGTGATGTCTTTAATTATGAGATGTGCAATGTAGAAGGCTTTCCATACCACCATGGAAACCTGGTGGTCAAACTTCAGATTGCTGTCATCTGTGTTCCCAGATCTCAAACCATTGGGTATGAACTTAGAGGAGTACTGTCAATATTGTAATTAGTGATGAATTACACACACAACCTGACTGTATTGCCTCTACAACTCTAATATAGGTCTACTCAGGTGCTGGTGCACTGGTAACTACAAGAAGTAATGCCAGTGCAGGTGGCAATTATATCACCCATCATAAGCTGACAGGACTTCAGGAGGACATAAAGAAAAGGGGCTTCAGAGCTGGATTGGCAGAATAGACAAAGCCATGCACTGAACAGCCAAATCAATGCTCATTGGGCATTGTCACATATGACTGCAACAGGAGACAATGATGACAGTTTTGAGGATGAGAACTAGATTCTCAATGTAATCATGCTGGATAAGGATACACCTTCAAAGTCCCCTATCTATCCCCAGCCAAGGTTCCCCAAAACCTTTTGTGTCCATCACCATGTGTGTATGTCTTGCAGGTTTCTATCTTTGACCCTGCTCCCTAAACTACCCAACTGCCATAACACCCTTTCCCCAATGACCTTCCCCAACAGTCCTCTCTCAAACAAAAATAAATAACTAAATAAAAATGGCACCTGTCCCACAGAAAATTTGCACCCTATACATACCTGCCCACTCCACGTGTGTGTGTATGTGTGTGTGTGTGTGTGTGTGTGTGTGTGTGTGTGTGTGTGTGTGTGTGTGTGTGTGTGTGTGTGTGTGCGCGCGCACTGGATTTGGTCCAATGGGTCACACACTATTATTAAATTGCTGACACCCACCCCTGATGTAGTGACTGTACAAATTCCTCAAATTATTTTTACAAATGCCCAGTTAGTTTGTGAAAAATGAGATAGCTATGGTGCTCTCCAACCACCATCCTGCACATCACATTGTTTTACTATTTTCCTACTATCCTACCTTCTGCTTGCCTCTCAGTTTTCATCAGTGTCATATCAATTCCTTTTGCATGTTTAATCTGTCAAAAATAGATTCACACACCATGAACATGGCCAGAAATTACCCATAAGCCAAACTCTCTATTTTTGTTCTCAGCATTTTCACAATGCTTGGCATCATGCACCAGTTCTGAGTGATGGTGAATGACAGTTCACACCTTATGGCAAAAATTGAAGACTCTAGCTTTGGCCACATTAATATGGTTCCTATCTCAGAAATGTGCTTAGTCCAGCTGCACAACATAAAGCAATATTGACAGCACTCTGAGGAGACAGTTATTTTCAAATGATTCACAGGCTTTTGGGTTTAATTTACACTGTATGTAATGTTTCTTTTGTCATTACTCTCATAAATTCAGGTGCATACATACTCCATTGCTTCATTCTATTTTCATTTTCCCTTCAAATATGTGGATGTGACTGCTTGAACTGTGGCTTGCTCTGAAGTGTGACCAGATAATTTTGGCTTAGATAATGTTTTGGTGGATTGTCATGGCTTCAATTCCGCCATTATGACAAATATCACTTAAGTTTTTCTTTCTAAGAACATTATCCTTTATGAACAACTTAATGCATACATTTCTCTACTAGTATCCCACATCGGCCTTTCATGAAGCATTCTAGTGCCTCACACCTGATCATACTTTTCCACCTGTAAGTACAAGAGTACTGGGATAAGACGAAAAGGCTCATAAACTTGGATAGTTTTCAATTAAATCTATTATACACATAGCAATCTTCCATAATAATAGATCTGGCATTAGCATGTATTTGTCCAAAGGATATAAAACTATGGTGAATGCATGTTAGTATATACTGATTTCAGTCCTCAAAGATAAGCTAGAACAACCCAGGCTGTGTGCAGAACATTACAATATGATCAGTTAAACTCCTGCACATTCTTCAAATATGAGAACAGTGGAGAGGTGGAGAGGTATGCTGCTGCATTATCCATATTATGATAACCTTGCTGTAATGATCACAGCAGGTATTTCAGTGATGCCACAAAATATGTTACCACATCATACCCAATTTGTGAAATGTCTCAGAAATGTTTCTATGCCAGTATTTTTTACTGGTGTGACACTTACCATGGAGCAACAAGGACAACTGGTATTTCACATTTTGTATTCCAAACCTAAGACCAGACTTACATGTGCGCTAATACTTTGCCATTGGCCACACTAATGAGCTTGCCAGAAGGGCGTATCGGTAAACAATTCTAAAAAAAAGAAAGTAATGTTAGTGGCTTGTATTATTTGTGCATGAATAATAAATAAAAAACAGACACTACAAGAAAAAATCAAATGAACCAAAAAATAAATCCTCTTAACAACCGGGTCCACAGGAGAAACATCCGACTAGTATGGAGCAATAAAAATGTTTTTGTTAGTTGTTAAGCACTTTCATTCCAAACCTCAGATCAAGGTTTTGAATGAAAGCAGTTTCATAGTTTCATAGTATAGTACTAGGCTATCTGCCCTGGGGCATTTGTAAGCCTAGCCATAGTGATGTGGCTTTTTCCACCCCATGAAATGGTACAAAAATGTACAGAATAAAATTAGAATACTGTGCCTCTGTCTAGTAATGACACTGTCAACAACTAATTAAAAAATATTGCTACATACTGGTCTGATGCCTCTCCTTTGAAGCTGGTTGTTATGAGGATTTATCTTTTGTTACTTGTGTATCATTTATTCACTTATTCTAAGTAAGATATGTGCAATTCACTGTGGTGTTGTCTACTTTCTGTATAATGTAAATTATATTTGTACTGAAACACATTACCCTTCCAATTTTTTTTGCAATGAAATGGGACCATTATCTTTTATGTCTGGCTCTTATGGCTTGTACTTACCTTGCAGAATATAGTCACATCACATAGTTGCACAATTATCTGCATCCTGCATCCAGAACTTCATGACAGTGATCTTGAGATGAACCGTCAGGAATAGAAGGGTGACACTCCAGTGCTTGACAACTATAATGGCCACTGCACCCTAATGTGACACACATGCATATCATTCACAGTACATCAATGCCCATGACTGAAGTGTTGTTAAAGTTATTTCAATACTTTGCAGTGATCACATTGCTGCTTGAGTTTCTATAAAAACACATTGTCCATTCACCCCAAACTACATAATGTACACTTCATGTGCTGTCTGGCATTTGCATTAAGATTTATCCTATGACATCAGCAGTTGATAAAATGCATTCTAGATTGTGGCCCTAGACAGGTAGGGGTTCAAATCCAGCAATGACTCAAGAGTGTCTGTATGTGTCTGTGTGTGTATGTGTCTGTGTGTGTGTGTGTGTGTGTGTGTGTGTGTGTGTGTGTGTGTGTGTGTGTGTGTGTGTGTGTGTGTGTGTGTGTGTGTGTGAGTGACTGTAGTGACAGGTAGGACTGGCATAACTAACAGGAGTGCTGTGCACAGTACAACTTTATTGGCATTAATGATACAATACTCTCTTGATTGTGGAGTTAGCTAGGGAATTAAATCCGGTAAAGGTTAAGTAGTGTGTGTGTGTGTGTGTGTGTGTGTGTGTGTGTGTGTGTGTGTGTGTGTGTGTGTGTGTGTGTGTGTGTGTGTGTTTGTGTGTGTGTGAGTGTGTCTCTGAAGGGATGTAGGTAACAGATATGGTGTGCACAATTCTACACAGGAGAAGCGTTTACATGGTGTGAAGAAAGAATTGTAAAATGCAGGAATGATGGTGTTTGTATTTTGAATACATTTTATTTCAGAATGGATTCTTGATTGTTATAGTCTGTTTTTGCTGATTGATTTCACACCAGCATGGCAGGTGTAGAAAGTTCTTTTCTGGAATTTGGAAATTTTGCCTAATATAGAAAGGTACAAATAGAGAGTCAGGAGACCTTAGTTTACAAACATAATGTCGTAATGTTCATTCTTAATTGGTCAGTGGCTATATTTTAGTTGTTACAATGTTGCATTTTATCAAAAATGGTATAAATGATTCAAACTCTCTGTGTCCTGGGTGACAGTACCTTGTTTTCCTAGTCTCTTATGCGTTCTTTTCAATAAGGGAGATTTTTATTCTCTTATAAACTGTGTTTTTGAAAGTTGTTTTGTAACCTAACAATGGGGACAGAGATCCCACTATTAGTTATCACCTTTTTGCTACAAACATATAATTTCTAACACAATGATAATGTCATCCATTCAAATGTGTTTTATCTCTTACCAGTACTTAGACTTCTCTTGTGGCTTCAGCAGTTGATAGAATGCTCACTAGATGGTGGACCTAGATAGGAAAGGGTTCAAATCTAACAATGACTAGTGTGAGTGTGACTATAGTGATACAACTGGCTTAGCCAACAACTCTGGGGTATGTATTATCATGCAATGATGAAGTCATCCCTTCATATATGTTCTGTCTCAAAGTTGTACTCAGACTTCTTTTCTGGCATTAGTTGATTGCACACATTCCTCTAGATTGTGGACTTTAATAGATAGGAGTTCAAGTCTAGTAATAACAAACTAGTGTGAGTGTGACTATAAAGCTAAGTAGGACTTGCAAATCGAATAGCTCTTGTGCGTACACTTCCCCTCGGTTAGAACATTTAACTAGGGAAAAGGCTCCCACTACTATTTTATTCCCTTTAAGTTTAAGGACAACATTTGCCTTGCCACATAATGATGACATCATCCCTTCAAATATGTTCTAATAATTGTACTCAGACTTTGTGGTGTGATCCAGTAATACACCCTTCTATAATTTTGGACTTAGGTAGGGATTCAAATCAGGCAATGCATATGTAATTTGTCTGTGTGCATGTGGGTCTGTGTGTGTGTGTGTGTGTGTGTGTGTGTGTGTGTGTGTGTGTGTGTGTGTGTGTGTGTGTGTGTGTGTGTGTGTGTGCGTGTGTGCGTGTGTGTGTGTGTGTGTGTGTGTGTGTGTGTGTGTGTGTGTGTGTGTGACTAAGGTGACAGGACTGCATTAACCATCAACCATTTGTTGTTGTTGTGTCTTTCGGCTTTTCCTGGTTAGCGGTCGCCACAGCGGAACTCCAGTCTGCTAATGATTGTCAGTAGATTTTTACGTGCCGAGTTGCCGGCCCTGATGCACAACCTTTAATGAAGGTACGCCCATTCACGCATGTCTCCACACAGAAGACGCTCTAGCTGAGAATCAAACAGGACAATGTCTTACTGTGAGCTGACAACGCAACCGCAGCACCACCACCGCAGTACATTAACCATCAACCAGTATTGGAATTAAATTCAGTGGTGCTCTTTATTTTTCTAAATTGTTCCACTGTTTTATTTATGGTAGCTGCCCATTACCCCAGCATTGCTATTTCAATACATATAAAGACATGGTTATGTGTACACGTGTACCTGCATATGTGTTCATGCTTCACAGTTGAATCATTTGGAACATTTATACTGCATGTGTTTCATATCCCTTCTGCCTTACTGTGCTACCGAATGTCCTACATGCTTACTTCCCGCACCTTATGCAATGTCTTACTGTAGCAGTTTCCTTGTCCACGGTTAGTATACCTCTCTCCTGCTGAGTTTCAGAGACGTCCCTTAGTTTGACCCCAATTTTAGCTCTATCCAACTTAATCCCATATAAGAATGGGTGCAACCATTGGAGAATGGTGATACGTTGTACAGAAGTAAATCATGACACTAATTAGAGGCAGTCACTTCTCTCACATCTGAGAAAGTCTACTAATTCACACTATTTTATTCTGTCAGGATCTCTAATTATTAAACTAACAATTTCAAAAGTGTCCCCAATTGTCTGTATTATTTCTGAATATATCCCTCATTCAGACTAGGTTTTCCTTATTTATTTCAGAGCACTGTCTGATTATCTGTTTGAATAGACTTTCCTTGCCTTTATGTATTCCAAGTTGCCTCACCATTATTACTGACATGAAGATTACACTGTGTTTGCATTGTCTACTCAAGCCATGCTGAGCATCAGCATGGCTACTAGCATGTGTTTTGGCCATTAGCAGGTGCTGCTCAATGTGTAGCATTGCTTAGAGTCTTGCATTTTTGATTAGAAATGCTACTCATTGCTCACAGATGGTCAGGTGTGCAGGCTTCAGCTCAATGTGTACACTCTTGTTAATGAATCCTTGCACAAGTCTTTGTGATTCCAACAAGCTTCTTCCTATATTCTGGGGTATAAGGTTTGATTCCTTTCACTTCCTTTGCAGGGACTCTAAGGAAATCACTTAGTCAGTGCACCTAGGTCACCCCCCTCTGAGAAGCAACTTGCAATGACTGGGCTACATGATCAATAAATGAATAAAAAAGGTTTCAGGATTTTTTCTGCATGGTAAAGAAATATTTTTCCTAGAAACATAGAGCATCAAGGGAGAGGATTCCAAAACTATGGTCTATGCTCCTGTAAAGGAAAATGTTAAAACAGGAAAGTGGGGAAGGAAGAAAGGAAGATAAAAACTAAAGAAAATTATTTGAGAAATGTGCCATTTAGATGAAAGGGAACTAAAAGGTTTGCCTTTCTTTTAATATTTTGTAACTTTCAGGAAAAATGCATCATCGCTTTATTCTTCACCAATGTGAATGAATGATTAGAATTCAAAAGTTGCAGAAAAAACACACATTAATGCTTCCAGTACACTATTTTATGGGGTTGCATAGCCATGATAAACCATGTATAAAATATTATACACAGAAGAGGTCCTTGATCTTTATCTACAAGATGAAACAAGATTCCACATGAAGCCCAGAGATGCTCTATTTCTGGATGCAGTAATTTAAAGCAGTGTTTATAGAAAATGTGCTCCATAATGTGCAAATAATAAGAGTTCATTGTATACTTTACTAATTACTGGAATTCAGACAAAATGTACAGCTGTGTAGCAGTACTTTGGCAT
The DNA here is from genome assembly GCF_019279795.1 of Protopterus annectens. Taxonomy (NCBI): domain Eukaryota; kingdom Metazoa; phylum Chordata; order Ceratodontiformes; family Protopteridae; genus Protopterus; species Protopterus annectens. Next base: position 735,526,314 of record NC_056726.1, on the reverse strand, counting down.
AAAGGGATAAAGCCCTAACTATAGACCAGGCTCAAGAATATAAGCTGCAATCAGGGAGAGTGTTCATTGAAAACTCTCTGATGGGAGTTGAGGTCCACAGAATGAAGTCACCCTCAGATGTTGTTGATCAGCATAGGTGAAGGGGTGAGAAAATAAAGGTAGATCATGATAACCCTCCATCAGAAGCAGATATTAGCATCACAGTTCTCCAGATGCCCTTAAGATCCATGATGGTCCCAGCTCATTCAGAGAAGTCTGGCAGAAGGAAGAGCAGGTAGATCGGGGTTGAGTTAAGGCACTGGGGTGGCCAGAATGAATGAAGTGGGGAGGAAGTGGGACATGCAGTTGTATATTTTTTTTCTTATTAATACTGTTCTATTTCACAAGTTTTAAGCCATTTATCTCCCCCAAATAAGTACACATAATTTTATCTTCAGTGCATGACCTTGTACTTTTCACTATAGTATTTACTTTGACCAACTTATTTGGATCTTCTTAGGTAGCACTTATGCATATGCTATTAATTGCCACTCCTGTCTGTTACCTGTCGATGAAATTTCTCCTTTTGACTGACAATAGTTATTATTCAGTATAGGGATGAATGAAATGTATAAGAAGGTAACATACTCTGTAAAAACACACAAAAACATCAATTGTCCTAGAATACTTGGTGGAAAGAAGACCAGAAAATCCAAGGTAATTATTTAAAAAAAAACAGTGTTATTAATCTAAAATAGTATCAAACCCATGCTAAGCACTCTTGTCCTAAAGCAATGACTTCATTAGACCATGAGTTTAATCCTTCTACACATCATGGTCTGATGAAGTCTGTTGATTTAGGTTGAATGCACTTAGCATGAGTTTGATATTATTTTTGATTAATAAAACTGCTTTTTTGAAAACCATTGCCTTGGATTTCTAGTCTTCTTTCCACCAAGTACTTACAAATGAAAGAAACATTAGGAATTTTTAGGTCCTTAAGGAACAACAAATTTAGAAATTTCCTAATTGACTTGATGTTCATTCCAAGCTTTATTCTAATTTAGTATATTTATTTGACCGATATGGAGTGGAATTTATGGAACTTTTGATATGGGACAATAAACATAGGGCTAATAGTTTGATACAAGAGCTTAATACAATGCATGTTAATATTAGAAATGATTGCTCAAATCTTTTATTGATAAGTATAATGCCATTTTTAAAAAGGCTGACAAGCATGTAGATATTGTGGTTGATAGGAAAAACAAGGAATTAGACAGGATACTAAGGACTATGAACAGTGACTACTTACCCCATCCATCAGGCGTTACAATTGTTAGTCGGGCTGTCCATTATACTGAGACTGATCAGGGACTGAGTCTGATCAAGGTGAAGCAACATATGATTCCTGAGGCTGTCAGACTAATGAATTTTTTTTATATCCAGAGGATTCTTCATATTTTCCACGTCTCAGGTCAGAGAAGATAACGCAATGTACTATGTTCTCTCATCTGGACTCCACCCTCCAGGGGGGTGTTCAAACAGCCATTGCAGGAACAGGAGAAGATAGGGGAAGGGGACAAGGTCTCATAAATGAATAGACTGTTAGTTAAAGGTAAACCTTTTGATAATATTAAACTGAAATATGATGGTATTCTACATGTTTACCAGGGTTACAATCTTTTTCACTGTAGTGACACTCAGATCACCAAGAAGCATTTTAATATATTTCAAAAATATTTTATCTTTGTTGTGCAGATTAAGGTGGATTTGGTTGAAGTTTTGATTAAGTTAAAACTTTCTGTTAGGGAAATTTAATTTGCATATATTTTTATGTAGAACCAAAAAGGTATCACCCCTACTTTTGCTAGTCAGTTTAAGGTACTGAGTTTATACAAGAAACCCCTTAACCCCATTATTCAGGTGTTTGAATGAGCATGTGAAGAAGATATATATGATTTTTTTTTTCAGAAAGGTACAAAATATTACCACAAGAATTTGGAGAGAGAAGAATTGGGACTTTTGAAAATGTTATCTTCTTATTAACTCGATAAGAATTATGAAACCAGATAAGGGGGAGGGACAGTGATGATGAATAATAGCATATACTAGGATAAAATGCAGAATATGTTACATAATAACACAAAGTATTTGATTGTTTCTGTGAATGAGATTCTTGTAGCATATAAGAAAATAAATATTTTTCCATGATTCCCTGATGCAAAAGGTAACCAATAAGGAGGAATTTCATCTTTTTCAGATTAGGGATCCTAGAGTGCCCTCTATATTTGGTTCCTAAGACATATAAAAATATGAGTGATGCAGCCCTTAGACTCATTGTGACTGCACAAGGGTCAAAGATTTACCCTATTGCTGTTTTTATTAAAATGGTTTTTAAACCTTGTGTACATTTATGTCGACATATTCTGAAGGATTCCTGGAACTAGAATGTCCAAATTTTTGCCTCAGATTTTTGGTCTGTTTTTTATAAAATTGTGGGTCTCTGGTAAATTACTGGCAAATCATTAAAGGCTGAAGTTAAAAAATAATGACAGACATTTGAGTTTCAGACTTCGTATCCTTTTGAAAATTCATGTTAACGCAAAACCTGCTTTTCTATCAACTTTATTTCTTGCTCTAAGAGGTTGAGAGGTATGATGGGATTCTAAGTTTTCTTTTGTGACCATAGAAATGGTGGACCTGTTTGGTAGTATACCACATGAGCAGGGCTTAATTTGGTTTAGGAAAGCCCTTACTTGTTTCGATTTCCTTAATTCAAATAGGTTGAATTTTATAGTTGACTCAATGAAGATTGTTTTGAAGAACAATCTCCTTTCCTTCAAGGATGAATTTTTAGACAGATCCAGAGAATAGCCATGGGAGCAGCTTGTGCCCCAATCTTTGTCAATATGGTCATATGGAGATGGGAATGTTTACATATTTAAATTCCACTTTTTCAAATTGTTGGACATGGTCATTTAGATTTTTGGATGACAAATACAAATTTTGGAAATACTTTTGAGGTAAATTAATTAATTTATGGCACAACAGGATTTTTGAGATTTACTTATTTACACACAAATGATGAGATTAATTATTTGGAAATTACCATTTACAGGGTTAATGGATGTTTTAAGTGAAGCATTTGTAGAAAACCAAACTGTCTAGAATGGTGCTGGAAGCTACCTGGTTTGAAAAAGAAGTAGGATATTTAGGTAAGATGGTTTTACAAAGAAGTTACCTGATGGAATGACTGGCAAAAATTAATCAACAATGTCAAGGGAAATTTAAAGTTTGGGTAGTTGTGAACTGGATTTACCAACTGATTATGAAAAAAAAAACAAAGAAACATGGTTATGATAAAGGAATGAATTTGCAGTTTAGTACCAATTCAAGAGCCCTAAAGGAGATTATTAATAAAAATAGAATATTTTTAAGGTTGATCTTAACATGATGGATCATTGTGGGTACATGTCCAAAATTTGTTCTTAAGTGAGGTTCTGTCCCTAATATCACATTTGAGAATATTAAAAATGAAAGGGCAAGTGCTGTGAAATTAGGTAGGGCAGGTATTACCAAATGTGGTATATGTCAATATTGCAAATACATTTTGGAAGGTGACAAGATGCTGATACTATATAAAGGTAGACATTTGATTACATCAACTTGGGGAAATTGCTTCACTTTGGGAGTGGTTATCTCAACTTGTCAGGACTGCCAATGTTTCTATGTAGGGAAGACTGAATGACCCCTGAAAATAAAGATTTATGAACACTTACATGACATGAATAAATGCAGTAATAAGACTGACTTGTATAAACATACCATTTTTTGTAATATACAAAATGGATACAGTTTAAATTTGGAGTAACAGACAGAGTTTTGAAAGATCATAGGGGTGGAAGATGGGAAAGTCACTTAGAATATAAAGAATTAGTATGGCAGTTAAGGCTAAATGCAACAGCATGTCTGGGGGGTTAAGCAATAATATACCAGTTAGTAGCATTTTAAAGCTTAGAACTGCCAACTATTTAATGTTATTTCTCAAGAGTTTATAATACCAATATGTTTTAAACATTTATATTTTTTTATAAAATTTGTATGGGGATATTTGTGTAACATATTTTTATATGAACTTTTAAATTTTCATATTGAGTTTGAAAGCGAATAATAGGACTAAAGAAGTATAGCTCGTATAAGGACTGTTTAGGAATAGCACTGGCACACAGTTGATAAATTATGATATATTATCTGCTATTCCATGAACATACATACATTATTTTTTCATATTTATGAGTTTTTAATATTGATACTTTTTTATTTGATTTTTTAGAGGTTCTGATTAGCTAATGTTTTGTATATATTTGATGTGTAGGAGGGCTGAACTCATGCTTTGGTGAATTCCATTGATCTAGGATGAATCTGCTTAATATGAATTTTTTTTTTGAAAATTATTAACTTGGGTTTTCTGGTCTTATTTCCACCAAGTGCTCTGTGACTATTGTTGTTTTGAATGTACAAAATATCTCTAGTTCCCTAGCTGCAAGTTACTACCTTAATTAAGGATATAATTTTGTTCTGATATAAAATTGTCTATGCACCTGCAAGTATAATTTGAGCTTGTAAATTTCATTGCCTACCTACTCAGAGGCATCTGTCTGTCTATCAGCACTTTTTATTGCATACTAGAATGGATACAATTCCAGTAATTAACTATCTGTATGTTGCTGCCTTAACTATCCAATTACATCTTAGCATGGTAAGTGACTATATCAGAAGACATAGATGCAATTTGATTACATTACCAAATTGCTAGTGTCCATTTAAGTATAAGTTCATCCTTATTTACCTGTCAAAATATGCCTGTCTTAACCTTTAAGACTATGCTTTTTATGGACAGATTCAAAAATCTCCAGCTATTCTCTGTCTCATATCGTTTACTAAGAGGCAATCTCTGCTTGACTTACAAAGCCATGTCTGACCCAGCTCATCAGAGATACTACATCTAAAGAAATCCCAATCCCTCCACACCACACACTCCAGAGACCTCAACCTCATTACCACGATCAACAGAACATGCTGGAGGGACAGGTTCATAACCCAGAGACTGCCCCTGCTCTGGAATAGACTTCCCATACATGTCAAGCAGAGCACCTCACTGATCCTCTTCAAGAGAAATTTTGATGAGTGGATGGGAATAGAAAGTTCACCCCGGGGATCACTCCAGTGGCTCTACTTGATAGATGCACTGGGAACTAAAGATGGGCAGCACACTGCCAGGGCAATTCTATGGGCTAGGCTTGTAAGGGCTCCAGGGCCATTATCCTAGTACACACCTATGAACCTCTGAACCTATGACTTTGCCTCTGTCTAAGCAATGTAAACTGAATGACATAGCCAGACATACATTCAAATGTTAATTAATCTGAGTATGACTCTGTTGACAGTATCATCTAGTTGTAGTATAGCAGAACTTGGTGTCAGAAGAATCTTTCCTATAAGTGTGCTATGCACAGTGAGACTATCCCAGTCTGTGTAAATGAAGATAATTAATTAAGTGTCGTTACAATGGAAAGGTCGAGCAGCAAAATGTGCAGCTGCACTTGTGTTATCTTACCTAAAAATGTGAAGGATGTTTGTTTTTTTAATCCTACCTGTAATTGGTTTTGTGCATGTGTGTGTATGCGTGTGTGTGTGTGCGTGTGTGTGTGTGTGTGTGTGTGTGTGTGTGTGTGTGTGTGTGTGTGTGCACGCTCATGAATGTGTAACAGTACTTATATATATATATATATATATATATATATATATATATATATATAGATATAGATATATATATATAGATATGTATCTATGGAATTACTTCAAAATATCAAAGTACATAAATAACAAACTCATAAACATTGATTCTGCAAAATCAAAATCCAAAGCAAAAAAAAAACATGCACCTCTACACCCAATGATAGTTATATATACCATCGCTCTAGAGCAGGTCAAGTGCAAATTCATTGATCCCCACTCTTCACAATGTTGCATAGACTTAACACAGGCAGAAGCAATCAAATTAGTTTTGTTTTAGTTTTAGTTGTAAGCATTGTTTGACATTGCAAAGTCTCAATAAGAGGAAAATGGTATGCCACTGCCTCAAGTTTTGCATAGTGAACATGACAGGATGCATACTTTCAGGCAGCTCAGTAGTATGGATAAGTGGCCCTTCAAACTTCTCATAGTCTATGCATGTATTTGCTGCTCAAATGACCTCCCAGACATGTTGTGGACACAGACGAGTATAGCAGCATGGAATGTGTCTTATAACACATTGTGTTATAGCTACAGTTTTGGATAATTATGCTAAGTCACTTCAATGCATACTTAGTGTGTTAAAACAATCAATTTACTGCAGTACAAAGCACAGTAGCCATATTGCAGGAGTCTGCATTACAATCCTGAAGTTAAAAAATGGAATATCGGTGATATCAGAGTGTATTTTCCTACAGTCAAACTAAGAGCAAACAGGACAGTTAGCAATGGACCTCAGGACTACAGTGTGCACACAAAAGTGCAGGAAGCAAGAGGTGCCGACAAAAGAGAGTGTAGGATAACCTAACCAAGGCAAAACAGGGGGATTGTCATGTTTTGGAGAGGGAAAAGGAGTACAAGTTAAGGATATGTTACAGTCCTGCTTGGGAAGCTCATCCTGACATGGAGGAGGAAGGAAGATCAGGATGTTTTACTGTCCAGCTTTGTAAGGCAGGCAAAACTATATCACATGTACACAGACCACAAGACAGACTGTATGAGATAGTTAGCCTCCTGAACATAGGCAGCAGTGGGTGACACCAGTGCATTACTGATAGAAGGTAAGGTAACATGCACATTTTACTTAATGAAGGTAAGATAAGGTAACATGCCCATTTTACTGATAGAAGGTAAGGTAAGGTAAGGTAACATACCTATTTTACTGATGGATGATAAGGTAACATGCCCATTGCACTGATGGAATGTAAGGTAACATGACCATTGTACTAATGTAAGCCAAGGTAACATGCCCATTGTACTAATGGAAGGTAAGGTAACTTGCCCCTTGTACTGATATAAGGTAAGGTAAGATACCCATTATACTGATGAAGGCATAATTGCTGTCATTTTGTACTGTTGGAAGGTAAGGTAACTTGCCATTGCACTGAAAGAAGGTAAGGTAACATGCCCATTGTACTAATGCAAGGCAAAGTAACATGCCCATCGTACTGATAGAAGGTAAGGTAACATGCCCATCATACTAATGGAAGGTAAGGTAACATGCCCATTGTACTGATAGAAGGTAAGGTAACATGACCATTGTACTAATGTAAGGTAAGGTAACATGCCCATTGTGCTAATGGAAGGTAAGGTAACATGACCATTGTACTGACGGAAGGTAAAATAACATGTCCACTGTCCTGCTGTAAGGTAAATTACCATTGTCCTTATGGAAGGAAAGAAGGAAGGAAGGAAGGAAGGAAGGAAGGAAGGAAGGAAGGAAGGTAGCATGCCCATTGTACTAATGGAAGGTAAGGTAACTTGCCCCTTGTACTGATATAAGGTAAGGTAAGATACCCATTATACTGATGAAGGCATAATTGCTGTCATTTTGTACTGTTGGAAGGTAAGGTAACTTGCCATTGCACTGAAAGAAGGTAAGGTAACATGCCCATTGTACTAATGCAAGGCAAAGTAACATGCCCATCGTACTGATAGAAGGTAAGGTAACATGCCCATCATACTAATGGAAGGTAAGGTAACATGCCCATTGTACTGATAGAAGGTAAGGTAACATGACCATTGTACTAATGTAAGGTAAGGTAACATGCCCATTGTGCTAATGGAAGGTAAGGTAACATGACCATTGTACTGACGGAAGGTAAAATAACATGTCCACTGTCCTGCTGTAAGGTAAATTACCATTGTCCTTATGGAAGGAAAGAAGGAAGGAAGGAAGGAAGGAAGGAAGGAAGGAAGGAAGGTAGCATGCCCATTGTACTAATGGAAGGTAAGGTAACATGCCCATTGTAGTGATAGTAGGTAAGGTAACATGCCCATTGTACTAATGGAAGGTAAGGTAACATGCCCATTGTAGTGATAGTAGGTAAGGTAACATGCCCATTGTACTAATGGAAGGTAAGGTAACATGCCCATTGTACTAATGGAAGGTAAGGTAACATGCCCATTGTAGTGATAGAAGGTAAGGTAACATGATCATTGTACTAATGGAAGGTAAGGTAACATGCCCATTGTACTGATGTAAGATAAGGTAAGGTAATATGCCCATCGTACTATTGTAAGGTAAGGTAACATGCCCATTGTAGTGATGGAAGGCAAGGTAACATGCTCATTGTACTAATGGAAGGTAAGGTAATATGCCCATTGTACTAATGGAAGTTAAGGTTATATGGCCATTGTGCTGATGGAAGGTAAGGTAACATGCCTCTTGTACTAATGGAAGTCAAGGTAACATGCCATTTGTACTAATGGAACTTAAGGTAATATGGCCATTGTGCTAATGGATGGTAAGGTAACATGCCATTTGTACTAATGGAACTTAAGGTAATATGGCTATTGTGCTAATGGATGGTAAGGTAACATGCTCATTATACTGATGGAAGGTAAGGTAATATGGCCATTGTGCTGATGGAAGGCAAAGTAATATGGCCATTGTGCTGATGGAAGGCAAGGTAACATGCCCTTTGCAATAATGGAAGGTAAGGTAACATGCCCCTTTTACTAATGGAAGTTAAGTTAACATGCCCATTGTACTGAAGGATGGTAAGATAACATGTCAATTGTACTAATGCAAGGTAAGGTAACATGCCCATTGTACTAATGGAAGATAAGGTAACATGCCCATTTTACTGATGGAAGGTAAGGTAACATGCCCATTGTACTGATGGAAGGTAAGGTAACATGCCCATTGTATCGAAGCAAGGTAAGGTAACACATCCATTGTACTAATGGAAGGTAAGGTAACATGCCCATTGTACTAATGGAAGGTAAGGTAACATGCCCATTGTACTAATGGAAGGTAAGGTAACATGTCCATTGTACTAATGGAAGGTAAGGTAACATGCCCAATGTACTGATGGAAGGTAAGGTATCATGCCCGTAGTACTAATGGAAGTTAAAGTAACATGCCCATTGTACTAATGGAAGTTAAGGTAATATGTCCAGTCTACTGCTGGAAGGTAAGGTAACATGCTTATTTTACTAATGGAAGGACAAGGTAACATGCCCATTCTATTGAAGGAAGGTAAGGTAACACATCCATTGTACTAATGGAAGGTAAGGTAACATGCCCATTGTACTGATGGAAGGTAAGGTAACATGCCCATTGTACTAATGTAAGGTAAGGTAACATGCCCATTGTACTAATGGAAGGTAAGGTAACATGCCCATTATACTAATGGAAGGTAAGGTAACATGCCCATTGTACTAATGGAAGGTAAGGTAACATGACCATTGTACTAATGGAATTTAAGGTAACATGCCCATTGTACTAATGGAAGGTAAGGTAACATGACCATTGTACTGATAGAAGGTAAGGTAACATGACCATTGTACTAATGGAAGGTAAGGTAACATGCCCATTGTACTAATGGAAGGTAAGGTAACATGCCCATTGTACTAATGGAAGGTAAGGTAACATGCCCATTGTAGTGATAGTAGGTAAGGTAACATGCCCATTGTACTAATGGAAGGTAAGGTAACATGCCCATTGTACTAATGGAAGGTAAGATAACATGCCCATTATACTAATGGAAGGTAAGGTAACATGCCCATTGTAGTGATAGTAGGTAAGGTAACATGACCATTGTACTAATGGAAGGTAAGGTAACATGCCCATTGTAGTGATAGTAGGTAAGGTAACATGACCATTGTACTAATGGAAGGTAAGGTAACATGCCCATTGTAGTGATAGTAGGTAAGGTAACATGCCCATTGTACTAATGGAAGGTAAGGTAACATGACCATTGTACTAATGGAAGGTAAGGTAACATGCCCATTGTAGTGATAGAAGGTAAGGTAACATGAACATTGTACTAATGGAAGGTAAGGTAACATGCCCATTGTAGTGATAGAAGGTAAGGTAACATGACCATTGTACTAATGGAAGGTAAGGTAACATGCCCATTGTACTAATGGAAGGTAAGGTAACATGCCCATTGTACTAATGGAAGGTAAGGTAACATTCCCATTGTACTAATGGAAGGTAAGGTAACATGCCCAATGTACTGATGGAAGGTAAGGTAACATGTCCATTGTACTAATGGAAGGTAAGGTAACATGACCATTGTACTGATAGAAGGTAAGGTAACATGCCCATTGTAGTGATAGTAGGTAAGGTAACATGACCATTGTACTAATGGAAGGTAAGGTAACATGCCCATTGTACTAATGGAAGGTAAGGTAACATGACCATTGTAGTGATAGAAGGTAAGGTAACATGCCCATTGTATTAATGGAAGGTAAGGTAACATCACCATTGTACTAATGGAAGGTAAGGTAACATGACCATTGTACTAATGGAAGGTAAGGTAACATGCCCATTGTACTGATGGAAGATAAGGTAACATGCCCATTTTACTGATGGAAGGTAAGGTAACATGCCCATTGTACTGATGGAAGATAAGGTAACATGCCCATTTTACTGATGGAAGGTAAGGTAACATGCCCATTGTACTAATGGAAGGTAAGGTAACATGACCATTGTAGTGATAGAAGGTAAGGTAACATGCCCATTGTACTAATGGAAGGTAAGGTAACATGCCCATTGTACTAATGGAAGGTAAGGTAACATGACCATTGTAGTAATAGAAGGTAAGGTAACATGCCCATTGTATTAATGGAAGGTAAGGTAACATGACCATTGTACTAATGCAAGGTAAGGTAACATGCCCATTGTACTAATGGAAGATAAGGTAACATGCCCATTTTACTGATGGAAGGTAAGGTAACATGCCCATTGTACTGATGGAAGATAAGGTAACATGCCCATTTTACTGATGGAAGGTAAGGTAACATGCCCATTGTACTGATGGAAGATAAGGTAACATGCCCATTTTACTGATGGAAGGTAAGGTAACATGCCCATTGTACTAATGGAAGGTAAGGTAACATGACTATTGTAGTGATAGAAGGTAAGGTAACATGACCATTGTACTAATGGAAGGTAAGGTAACATGCCCATTTTACTGATGGAAGGTAAGGTAACATGCCCATTGTACTGATGGAAGGTAAGGTAACATGCCCATTGTATCGAAGCAAGGTAAGGTAACATGCCCATTGTACTAATGGAAGGTAAGGTAACATGCCCAATGTACTGATGGAAGGTAAGGTATCATGCCCGTAGTACTAATGGAAGTTAAAGTAACATGCCCATTGTACTAATGGAAGTTAAGGTAATATGTCCAGTCTACTGCTGGAAGGTAAGGTAACATACTTATTTTACTAATGGAAGGACAAGGTAACATGCCCATTGTATTGAAGGAAGGTAAGGTAACACATCCATTGTACTAATGGAAGGTAAGGTAACATGCCCATTGTATGAATGGAAGGTAAGGTAACATGCCCAATGTACTGATGGAAGGTAAGGTATCATGCCCATAGTACTAATGGAAGTTAAAGTAACATGCCCATTGTACTAATGGAAGTTAAGGTAATATGTCCAGTCTACTGCTGGAAGGTAAGGTAACATGCTTATTTTACTAATGGAAGGACAAGGTAACATGCCCATTGTATTGAAGGAAGGTAAGGTAACACATCCATTGTACTAATGGAAGGTAAGGTAACATGCCCATTGTACTGATGGAAGGTAAGGTAACATGCCCATTGTACTAATGGAAGATAAGGTAACATGCCTATTGTACTAATGGAAGGTAAGGTAACATGACCATTGTACTAATGGAAGGTAAGGTAACATGCCCATTGTACTAATGGAAGGTAAGGTAACATGCCCATTGTACTAATGGAAGGTAAGGTAACATGCCCATTGTAGTGATAGTAGGTAAGGTAACATGCCCATTGTACTAATGGAAGGTAAGGTAACATGCCCATTGTACTAATGGATGGTAAGGTAACATGCCCAATGTACTGATGGAAGGTAAGGTAACATGCCCAATGTACTGATGGAAGGTAAGGTAACATGCCCGTAGTACTAATGGAAGTTAAAGTAACATGCCCATTGTACTAATGGAAGTTAAGGTAATATGTCCAGTCTACTGCTGGAAGGTAAGGTAACATGCTTATTTTACTAATGGAAGGACAAGGTAACATGCCCATTGTATTGAAGGAAGGTAAGGTAACACATCCATTGTACTAATGGAAGGTAAGGTAACATGACCATTGTACTAATGGAAGGTAAGGTAACATGCCCATTGTACTAATGGAAGGACAAGGTAACATGCCCATTGTATTGAAGGAAGGTAAGGTAACACATCCATTGTACTAATGGAAGGTAAGGTAACATGCCCATTGTACTGATGGAAGGTAAGGTAACATGCCCATTGTACTAATGGAAGGTAAGGTAACATGACCATTGTACTAATGGAAGGTAAGGTAACATGCCCATTGTACTAATGGAAGGTAAGGTAACATGACCATTGTACTAATGGAAGGTAAGGTAACATGCCCATTGTACTAATGGAAGGTAAGGTAACATGCCCATTGTAGTGATAGAAGGTAAGGTAACATGCCCATTGTACTAATGGAAGGTAAGGTAACATGCCCATTGTACTAATGGAAGGTAAGGTAACATGCCCATTGTAGTGATAGAAGGTAAGGTAACATGACCATTGTACTAATGGAAGGTAAGGTAACATGCCCATTGTAGTGATAGAAGGTAAGGTAACATGACCATTGTACTAATGGAAGGTAAGGTAACATGCCCATTGTACTAATGGAAGGTAAGGTAACATGACCATTGTACTGATAGAAGGTAAGGTAACATGCCCATTGTAGTGATACTAGGTAAGGTAACATGACCATTGTACTAATGGAAGGTAAGGTAACATGCCCATTGTACAAATGGAAGATAAGGTAACATGACCATTGTAGTGATAGTAGGTAAGGTAACATGACCATTGTACTAATGGAAGGTAAGGTAACATGCCCATTGTACTAATGGAAGGTAAGGTAACATGCCCATTGTACTAATGGAAGGTAAGGTAACATGACCATTGTACTAATGGAATGTAAGGTAACATGCCCATTGTACTAATGGAAGGTAAGGTAACATGCCCATTGTACTAATGGAAGGTAAGGTAACATGACCATTGTAGTGATAGAAGGTAAGGTAACATGCCCATTGTATTAATGGAAGGTAAGGTAACATGCCCATTGTACTAATGGAAGGTAAGGTAACATGCCCATTGTAGTGATAGAAGGTAAGGTAACATGCCCATTGTACTAATGGAATGTAAGGTAACATGCCCATTGTACTAATGGAAGGTAAGGTAACATGACCATTGTAGTGATAGTAGGTAAGGTAACATGCCCATTGTACTAATGGAAGGTAAGGTAACATGCTCATTGTGCTGATAGAAGGTAAGGTAACATGCCCATTGTACTAATGGAAGGTAAGGTAACACATCCATTGTACTAATGGAAGGTAAGGTAACATGCCCATTGTACTAATGGAAGGTAAGGTAACATGCCCATTGTACTAATGGAAGGTAAGGTAACATGCCCAATGTACTGATGGAAGGTAAGGTAACATGCCTGTAGTACTAATGGAAGTTAAAGTAACATGCCCATTGTACTAATGGAAGTTAAGGTAATATGTCCAGTCTACTGCTGGAAGGTAAGGTAATATGCTTATTTTACTAATGGAAGGACAAGGTAACATGCCCATTGTATTGAAGGAAGGTAAGGTAACACATCCATTGTACTAATGGAAGGTAAGGTAACATGCCCATTGTACTAATGGAAGGTAAGGTAACATGCCCATTGTACTAATGGAAGGTAAGGTAACATGCCCATTGTACTAATGGAAGGTAAGGTAACATGACCATTGTACTAATGGAAGGTAAGGTAACATGCCCATTGTACTAATGGAAGGTAAGGTAACATGCCCATTGTAGTGATAGTAGGTAAGGTAACATGACCATTGTACTAATGGAAGGTAAGGTAACATGCCCATTGTAGTGATAGTAGGTAAGGTAACATGCCCATTGTACTAATGGAAGGTAAGGTAACATGCCCATTGTAGTGATAGTAGGTAAGGTAACATGCCCATTGTACTAATGGAAGGTAAGGTAACATGCCCATTGTAGTGATAGTAGGTAAGGTAACATGACCATTGTACTAATGGAAGGTAAGGTAACATGCCCATTGTAGTGATAGTAGGTAAGGTAACATGCCCATTGTACTAATGGAAGATAAGGTAACATGCCCATTGTACTAATGGAAGGTAAGGTAACATGCCCATTGTACTAATGGAAGGTAAGGTAACATGCCCATTGTACTAATGGAAGGTAAGGTAACATGCCCATTGTAGTGATAGAAGGTAAGGTAACATGCCCATTGTACTAATGGAAGGTAAGAAACATGCTCATTGTATTCATGATACCAAGCAAGTGCAAAAACAATTGTCCACAGGGCAAGTTAAAAGTACAGAAAGAGAAACACAAGAAACAGACTCAACAGGCTACTGGAAGAAGAGGAAACAGAAGAAGAGGAAGGAGAACCCAAACCCCCCTAAACAAGGCTCTTCCCCTATTTTAGTTGAAGGCGTGGTATATGAGCAAGATAATTTAAACATTTTCAGTTATAGTAACATCATGTTGGATAATAATTATTTTTTCCATTTTAAAAAGGTTTTTTTGTTTGGTCCAGTGAAGTATTTTCATATTAGTGATACTTTGATAGACCTTAAATTGTTTTTTGAGGAAAATGAATCTAGATATGATTGTCACCGTTCAAGTGGCGCCCCGACCCCATGTGCAAAAATGGAAAAAAGAGGTTGAGGATGGATGGAGATAACTTAAAACTCAAACTTTTAATAATAGGAATAACTTGCTATAGAAAAATAATGTTTTAGTCCCTCCCTGCACCCAGTCTTACAACATTTTGAAAAGTATGTTGAATGTGAAATTACATCTATTAGTACTTTTAAGCAAAAATGTTTTATAATCTTTCTTATGATAAATGACAACTTTATCAGAATTAATCAATGATAGAGAAGTCTGAATCATAAAACCTGACAAAGGGGTAGGTATTATTTTAATGAATACAGTGGACTATATAGATAAAATGATCAACTTTTACATTCTGGGGATACCTTTGTTATTGTTTCAAGGAATTAGGTATTTGTAACTTATTACAAGATTGATATGTCACTTAATGATTTACTTTTATAGCAAGTGGTAGATAAAGACATTTTTGAATTTCTTTATATGAAATACCCATGTATCCAAGCTATATTCATAATACCTAAGGTACACACGGTACTTGATAACCCCCCTTGTGTTTAATTGATTTGGCAAGGGGTTTTAAAACTTGTCCACTAACAATTTATATAGATACAAAGTTAAAGAAGTTCTTTGATTTGAAAACTCATATTTTTAAAATCTCTTGGGACTTGTTAAATTGAGTGAATAATTTGATATTTTATCAAGAAGTGTTGTTTGTTACAACTGACGTAGTAGATTTATTCTCTGTGATACCACATGACCAAGGTATTGAATGAATTGAATATTGTTAAGTTGAGGAGCAAGTGGAATTGAATTTGATTAGTTAAATAATAAGGAATATATTTTTTTAAGTGTGGGTCAGAATAATTATTAAGGGTGATATCATTACAAAGCATATATTTAGAATTTGTTGCCCACAAGAGGAAAACAAGGAGTTGTTTGAGTAAATGTGTGAAAGGAAACACTAAGCATTTAGCTGTGATAAAGGATATATGGAAGCCAGTGGTGTTTATGTGCTATAAACTTAGGTTACAACTGAAAGATGATATAAAACTGAGTGGGTTTGTAAGTTAGATCTGAAAGACAGGATAAAATGTGTGATATTTAGTTTTGATGGTCTTTGAGATTGTTTTTGCAACTGAAAGGTTTACATGTGGCTCAGCTATTAAGTTTACGTTGGGTGGGACAGGTTTTGTACTTGGCAATGACCATGACCATGATATGTTGGCAATGTAAATTGATAGGCCATTGTAAAAGTAAATGCCTGTCTGTATATATCTTGTAAGGTTCCTATTCAGAACACCTGAAAATGTGCTTTCATCCAGTACAGCTAACCCAGTCAGCAAAACACAGTTAAATAAATAGCTGTACAGGGCCGGTTGAGGTCTATCTGAAATTTTTCCACATAGGCCATACAATAGATTATATGCATTTTGTACTGATAAAAAATTGAAGCTTATTTAGAAAATATTATATTTAGAGTGCGGTGCAACAGGAGAAATAAGGAATAATTTGCAACAAAATATTGTCTTTGGGCAGTATGTCAGGTGTAGTTACTGAGGGAATGTTGTGAGTGTGTTGGACAGAAGTGCTTGTTAAAAAAGAGTGTGCCAACATGAAGAACTTAACACAAGGAGAGGAGGACCATTGCATACTTAAGGAATGAGTGAGTTATTTAACAAGATTTCTCCTGGGATTCAGAAAGGTTTAGTGCATTGCAGAAACCTTAACTCAGAACGTTTCTGCCACAAACAAACACACAGATTAAACCTTTTAAATTCAGAGACTGTTCTGCCATGGGGTTTTCCCTTCAATGGGACCTCAGCAAAGACAGTAGTCTCACATGCAAAGCAACATGCTAATACAGCATGCCAAAGGAGTGGCTAATGCTAATTAGTCATGTGCTCTTCCCCAGAAATGTCTGAGGCTCACAATTTCCTCAGCTGAGTGACTCATCACCTGGGTGAGTTAAATTTTACTCTAGTAGGAAAAAGTGACCAGTGTAAAAACACAGTGGACATCTTTTTACTTCTATGGGATTATCACAGGACAAACAAATTCAATGATGGTGTAAGGACAGGATGTGTGTTTGTGTGTGCTGCAGAAGTGTATACCCATTTCTGTAGGTGCAAGAATGAGGGTGCATGACTATGTGTGTGTGTGTGTGTGTGTGTGTGTGTGTGTGTGTGTGTGTGTGTGTGTGTGTGTGTGTGTGTGTGTGTGTGTGTGTGTGTGTGTGTCTGTGTCTGTGTGTGTCTGTGTGTGTGTGTGTGTGTGTGTGTGTGTCTGTGTGTCTGTGTGTGTGTGCGTGTGCGTGCGAGTGTGTGTGTCTGTGTGTGTGTGTGTGTGTGTGTGTGTGTGTGTGTGTGTGTGTGTGTGTGTGTGTGTGTGTGTGCGTGCGTGCATGCGCACGCGTGTGTGTGTGTGTGTGTGTGTGTGTGTGCAGCGCGAAGTGTGTGTGTGTGTGTGTGTGTGTGTGTGTGCGTGTGTGTGTGTGTGTGTGTGTGTGTGTGTGTGTGTGTGTGTGTGTGTGTGTGTGTGTGTGTGCATGAGAGTACCTCCCTTGTTGGTTACACTGGAGCGGTTCAGTAGGGAATCATGAGTCTGATTGCTTGTCAGTTTTGGAACATGTATGCAGGTGAATGGTGAGTGCTTCTGTAAGTGTGAGTGTGTTGGGAGCTTGTTTGTGGATTGAGTGGATGTGTGTGTTGGAAGGTATCAATGAGAATGTGTGTTAACTGGCACATTCTCTTTAGCTAATTAGTGTGCAGATTCAAGATATTAGTGAATCATAGCCAAAATCATTATTGGATAAGTGGGTGAGATGAGATAGATAACAATAACAACATTATTTTTTCTTAGAAAATCCATGCATTTCTTTCACCAGTTGTGCATTTAAGATGTATTCAGTACAAATAACTAAAAACATAAGCTGTCCTATGTGTAAATGCTCTGGAGAAGGTAATTTGAGAAACAGAATGTTCCCATGATGTGATAACACCATTTTAGGAAGGCAAGGGTATTGGTGATGTTTAATGATTCTCTTGATAATGAGTACATAATTGCTGACCTTTGAGAGGATTACTGTTTTAAATGCTGCATTTTTGAAGATAACATGTTGATTGATTATATATATTGAGATTTTTCAAAAGACCCACCAAAAAAGGAAAAGTCATCTGACAGATCAACTGTTATGTTAAAAATGCTCCTGTTAACTTCTGGTGATGATAGCAAACTGAGGACAACAGAATGGAGGAGCTGGAGGATGGGAATGTGAGCAGTTTGGCTAAATCGCTATAAAAGACACCTCTGATGAATATTCCTAATGTCGCCAGTAAGACAAATGGCAAAAGTACTAGAAAATGAAGGAAAAAAACCCAGCTGTTACGTGTTCCTTGAACTCCTTAAGAAATAGCTGAAACAATTTGAATCTCCAATGGCATCTAACCATACATCTCTAGTTTAGACCTCTCCATATCTGCTGTATTTAAGAAGCAGACAGGCAATGTGAAGATATTAAATGTATTAGAGCTATTATTTAAGACAAACATTAATGATTATACAATTGCTGGCTAAACACATAGAGAAAATTGTAAAAGTCGAGAGGATGATGTCTGACCAAGATGCAGACTAAACAGAACTAAAGCTACAAAATGACTTCTTGATAAAGTAGTTCCAGTAACCTCTCCAAAAACTGAAAGACAAAAACCAAAAAGTAGATTCTGGAACTCCTGGCTATGGATATTCAGAGTGCATGAAGAGTGGAAAAGTAAGAACATGGTATAATTATTGTAAAGGTAGCTTAATGAGCTACTGCAAAAAGACAAGGGATACATTCTGTTTCAAAGGGCACACTGATCTTTAGCCTCAGAATGTGGAGCAAGTTGGCAGCACCCCACAAGTGTTGAAACTTTTGTCATTCAGGCAGAAAGAAGCAAGTCTTAATGTGGATTTGACAACTGCCCTACTCTGCTACAGTTTCCCACATCTTGATGTAGAATGGCTATATTAGGAACTAGAGAGAGAGCAAATAAAACAACTTCATTTAATTTTTACTGTGGTAAGAAAACAATGAGTGAAATGTTTCAATGAAAACCTTGTTTTTTTAGTGGGCACAATTAATAAGAGTGTGCAAGGCTTCGCAAACTGGAATGTCATAGAAAGAGTTATAAACACAAGGACTGCAGCTAGCTTATACATAAATTGACTGGAATTTGTCAGCAGTAATGTCATTACAAAAGCACTCTTCGGCAAATGTCTCTTTGCCAAAATGATGAAGGGAGGTGAAGAAGCAGCTACCGGAAACACTGACTGCTGTAGAGCAACTGAAGTGGTGAACTGTTGGAACAAATGAATGTTGTTTTCATGCATATTCAAGTTATATTCAGTGGACACTGAGACTCATGGCTGTGTTGGACATTTGCATTTTTAGGCTGATGTGATAGAGATGGACATGCTGCTGTATTTGAGAGACTGCTAGATAAATTACAAGGAACTGATGTTTGCTTTTAAATAATTATGTTGGCACTACATTAGCTCATATGGGATTTACTGACTGGTATACCAAGGCATGAGATACAGTGTTAGTAGAGTAAGTACTTTTTTCCCCCATGTTCTGTATATTCATGATATGACACTAATGTTATTGCATGGAAATAGTCATTAAATGTTGTACTGTAATCCTAACTGTTGCAAGTGAATTGTTATTAATAGTTCTTAGACAAATGGCTGGAATTATAAATTTTGGGCTTAAACACAATGCACAGTGATGAATTCTACTATGAGATTAGTAGGCATTACTGATTTTTGAGCAGGCTCCATTGCAGTTTGGTGGCATGACCATCTAGCTGCTTTTTTTCAAGGGGACATGTTTAGCATGCCATATAAAACATAGATGGTCTCAAAGTGATTGCAAAGAAATGCATCATCATTCCCTTCAGTAAAACAATGTCCATTCACACTATCATATTAACAACTCCCTATGTACCTACAAAGTGGTAAGAGATCTGGGATCACATGTAGACTGTGACCTTAACATTGATCGCCATGTGTCTACTGTAATAAGGAATGCTTTCTAAGTGGCACACTTGATTAGCAAGGCATCACATCTAGAGCAAAGGAGGCTATCACCCCTTTATACTCATCACTAATCAGTCCCATAATTGAGTATAACACCCCTTTCAACATGTACAGTATAAAGCACCTGCAGCAATTAGAGTGACCTCAGAGGTTTCTAGCTAAGAAGATCAAGGGACTCCAGCACATGCCTTACACAGACCAACTAAAGTCCCTGTCATATACTTAGTATCATAGAGACTTCTTAGGGGAGACATATGCCTGGCTTACAGAGCAATCTCTTACCCAAACCTAATGAATTTGCTGCACATCCATAAATCAAACTGGACTAGGGCTACCTGTTTCAGGGGCCTGCAACTTGAAGAGGACGTACTGGAGGGACAGATTTGTCTCCTAGCAACTGCCATGTCTTTGGAATAGGCTGCTAATTCATGTGAAGCAGAGCACCTCAATGACACTGTTCAAAAGGAACCTGGACGAGTGCATGAGGCACAATAAATTCTTATCGGGGATAGCATCCTCAACCCTCCTGGACATGGTCAGTCATTACTAAATACAATCCTGGGTATTGACTAGAATATCTGTGTTATTACATTGTGATGAAATGGCTAGGCTTGAAATGACCTCAGGGTTGATAGCCTAGTAACCTCCTATAATCCTATGATACATGATAATAAGAAACACGGACTGGTAACTTGGTCAAAAGGGGAGGCCAGTATGAACAGTGACAGGTGATAGGTGAAGTATTTGTGTGAGTGCCTTGCTTTTTGGGGTTTGGAAATGGAATTCCTGGAGTCTGGAGCTCCTAACAAGTTCTTTGTTGAAGCGGGAAAGGATTTAATCTTTTTAGCACTTGAACAGTTACAGATTGATTTAGGTTTCATGAAAGCTGTGCCTTTTTTTTACTGGTTTGGGTGAACATAACCATTGTAGTCATTACAATGTTTTCAGTGTTTATTTAAGTAACATGATATCATGTTAACTTATATTCCCTGCCAAAATAATATTCCTAAAGTCTACTTTACCAGTAGATCGCAATCATATATGGATTTAATGTGCTCTTTGGGATACTGAAATCAGCAGCTTCTTGGTGTAGTATGGCATGACTTTGTTTCATGATGCCACCTGGTCATACAAATTAATAATTTGTTTGCGTAATATATCAATGTTAAAAGCCATGTGAAGACAAGCAAGATGTTTTGCTATTTAAGAATCAGAATGCTGGTATGCGTTTTTCAAGGGCCATTTTCTACTTTCCTGGTGGTGTACTAAACTGTAGGGTTGTCAATTATACTACCTCATCAAACTCTTGTTACAAGAGAAGAGAAGGGGGTAGTAATCCTGATGACTTTCCCAAATCACCACTCAGTGGAGGACCAATGAAAAAGCAATCTCTACCCATATTTTTTTTGCACTTGCTCTTACTGTTTTAGTTGTTGTTGTTGTTGTGTCTTTCAGCTTTTCCCGGTTAGGGGTCGCCACAGTTGAACTCCGGTCCGCTAATGATTGGTAGTTGATTTTTACATGCCGAGTTACCAGCCCTGACACACAACCTTTAATGAAGGTACGCCCATTCACGCATGTCTCTATGCAGAAGACACTCTAGCTGAGAATCGAACCGGACAGCATTTAATAATTGTGTGCTGCATTTATTTATTTGTTTAAATTTATAATTATTTTTCAGCCTGCACTTGTTAAAGAAACTCTATCTGCTTGTTACAGTACTGTTCTTAGGCTGTTGTTTTAACAGTATTCTGCAAAAGCTGTTCTGAGTTTTCTAAAATATTTCTAAGTTTTGCAATGTTTTTGTTTGTTGTGAACATTTTTTAGAGTTAGTGAACTAAACTTATTTCCAAGGATTCTTGATATTGCAGGAATCCATACTTCTTTTCTGATCTCTGCCTCCATTTTATTTTTCCTACTCACCCATCCAACTGTTGTTGTACTTTTAAAACTTGGTGGCTTTTGAGTTGCTTGCCTCTACTATAAATTTGGTATTGGACACTCATCCTAGTCCTATTGCATCAGCTCATTCTAATGAGATCAGTGAGATCATTTGACAAAACCCACCCCCTTAGTTACTTGACCTTGAATTATCTTCTGTTTCGTCCCTTGCTACCTAACAAAAAATTACATTTTATTCAGCTGTTTATACTGTGTTTGTGTCTCTCCCTACTTTATTTTGCTTTTGCTGCTTGTTCTTAAAAGTGTTCAATTGCATTTATTGTGATGCATTTTGTTACTGCTTGTTAGTAGCCTGATTGAATTATAATTGTTATTCTAAGCCTCCTAGTTTTAGTTTAAGGAGTTGGGCTTCAGACCAATTATTTTACATTAACAAGGTTTGTGGTCTGCACTCTTGTGGGAGGAGAGAGTAGCCTCTGCCCTTCTAAGCTGAGAATTGCTGGGTGAAGGCTTATTGTGCCTGTTGTTCTAAGGGTCAATGTTCCAGTTTAAGCACTTGGGTTCCAAACCAGTTATTTTACATTGGGAAGCTTTATGGTCTAAACTCTTGTGGCAGGGGGGATAGCCTACACCCTAATAAGCTGGGAATTGTTGGTTGGAGGCTCATTGTGTCTGTTATTCTGAAAGTGTCATTTTTCTGGTTTAAACACTTGGGCTCCAAACCCGTTATTTTACATTAGAGGGGTTGTGGTCTAGACTCTTGTAGCAAGAAAGTGTGGCCTACACCCTACTAAGCTGGGAGTTGCTAGTAAAGGCTCATTGTGCCTGTTGTTCTAACTGTCTTTCTTCCAGTTTAAGCACTTGGGTTCCAAACCAGTTATTTTACATTAGTAATATTTGTGGTCTAAACTCTTGTGACAGGAGAAGATAGCCTGCACCCTTCTAAGATGGACATTGCTGGTTGAAGGCCTAGTGTGTCTGTTATTTTGAAGTGTCTTAGTTCTGACTTAAGCACTTTGGCTACAAAACCAGTTGTTTTACATTAGGAAGGTTTATGGCCTAGACACTTGTGGTGGTAGAGTGTGGCATACACCCTTCTAAGTTGGGAATTGCTGGAGAATTGCTGCTTTATTTAGACTTTTTTTTGTTGATGTGACTGTAATTTTATGCACTTTGAATTTCTAGTATTTCTGCATTATATAGCATAGGCCAGATTCAAACTTGCTGAATCTAGGCTGTTTGGTATCATTTGAGCACTCAAACCAGCTCTTCACTGAGATACGGAAATATTGGAGGCATCTGTTACTTCCAACTAACTATAAGTGCCTGTTTTTGCTCTTATATTGCACTTTTAATTTGTATTTGCATTTTACTGTCTGTTTGAATTGTCTGAACTGTTTTTTGTCACATTTTACAGTATACAGTACTAGTTCAACAATAGCATAGCCCAGTTTCAGGTTTACTGTTTCTGGGTCTATTTTGTAACTTCTGAGCATCAAATTCAAGCAATCTTTGTTGGTGAAGGGTCTTCTGCACCTTTGTGAGAGGAGAGTGCTGTCTGGGTCCCATCTAATCGAGGGTAATTAGACTTGAGCTCAGAAACAGACACCTTATTGGCTACTTTGAGTCAAAAGGGTTATTTCTTGTTTATTTATGCCCCACATTTGCACTTCTTTGCATGTAGTGTACCATCATTCACTGCCACATAGCAGTGGTTTCCATTGTTGCTTTTAGACACAAACATTTTGCTTGTTAAATATTCCCTTAGTACTTTGCTTGTGGTCCTCCAGAGGTTTTTCAAGGCCCTGCTCTACTGTCAGGTGGAACACTAAGCCTAGCCTTAGAGGTACCAAAATACATCTCACCCACTAGCCACTACTAAGTGTGACCTCTTTTCCTGACCATATAAATTTACCTAACACTATGGATGGACAATTTCCAACAGTTTCTCCAGCCAGCTTGATCAATATGGGCATCCTGATTCAATGTAGTAACTGCCTCATGTTCAACAACACCCTTCTATACCTAGTCCACACAAACTCAGCATGTGAGAGATACAAGTAAATTAAGAACCTTGAATCCATGCTCTCTCACACATCAGTGCATATGACAATGAGTGGGTTGTCAGCATGCACACCTCACCTCCTACTCCACTCAAACCCACATCACACATACCTACATATGCAGAGGTCCTCACCAGAAACATACTTAAACAACAGAGACCTCACAAACACAAAGACAAGCATGCTACACATAATTCTTTCTCTGCAGAATGCAATGCATATAATAGTCCACCCACCAGTGTCACACCTATCAAGCCCATAAGGCAAACCTCAAAACTAGACATATTAGTCATAGGTGATTCCATCAGGAGACACACAGATGTCCATCTCACCAGGCTGGATAAGAAAAAGGTCATGGTCAGCTGTCTGCCAGGTGCCAGGATCTGCCATATCACTAATGCACTGAAGTACCTCAATATGCGGTACTGTTAAGATTCTGCAATAGTCCATGTTGGTGTGAATGACTTGAGATATACCTTTCTGGACTACATTAAGAGAGAAATGACTGAGCTCTTGGACTATATGTCTCAAGCAGATATGTCCCTAGCCTTAAGCAGCATTTTACCTTCACCTAGGAAGATGCTTCAATGCAAACAGAAAATGATTGACTTCAATAATTGGCTTAGTTTCTAGAGTCATTCTAAGGGAATGCAGTATTTGTCAGCCTGGGTTGACATAATCGACAGACCTTGATGCTTTACAAGAGATGGTCTTCATCTTTCACCCCTGGGATTTTGGCTACTGGCTAAGGCTTTTGCCACCCCTATTGTGCCATTTTAAGCAGTGTCTCAAGGACAAAATTCCCAATCTAAAAACTCCATCTAAAAACAACCTCAAGCTTATGCTGCTAAATGCTAGGAGTCTTAACATAAAACTGCACACATTGGAAGCAGTCCTCACCTTGGAAGATGCAGACATTTGTGCAGTCATAGAGACCTGATTCAAGGCTATGGAGAGTACCCCAGGCATACTGGGTTACACCTCCTTCCCCACATTCAGACCACAAACTGAAGGCATGAAAACTAAAGGAAGCTGTGTATTGATATTCATTACAGCTAAATACATCCCCAGACTGGTTAAGCAGTATGATTCCCTGGAGATATTTCAGGTGCAATTAACTGTTGGCAGGACACCTTTTCAAGTCATTGCCAGCTACATGATCCCCTCCATGAATCAAGACACAAACTCTGCCTGTTTGGATCTACTTGAGTCTATCAAGATACATCAAAGCACTATGGTTTTGGGTGACTGGGTAAATTACACATACTCAAACTCAATTGCAAAAGGTTCCTTGACTTCATTAACTCCAATGCTCTGGGCCAGTTGGCTGACACCCCAACAAGGGGTGCCAACTTCCTGCATCTGGTGGGATTATAACCTCTTATAGGATGGTATAAATAGCTTCACTGTGCCTCCCCCTCAGATGGAACTAGCAAATATGCCGAGTTCTACACCAATGCTTTATTAAAACACCTCTAAAACTGCATTGACGTAGCTATACCTGATATGATCAAAACAAGCTCCTCAAGGAAGAGCAAACCTGCCTAGTGGACAATTGCCATTAACAGTCTTTACAATAAGAGGAAGAAATTGCTACCTAGGAGTAACACGGATGAGCCCTAAACTGGAAACACTCCATCCTCAGCTTAAACAAGCAAATTAAACTTCTTGTAAAGTCCTCCAACGCAAACTGTGAATCCAAATTAGCTTCCTCAACTAAAGATAACCATAAGGTGTTCTTTAGTTACATCTGTAACCTAAAAAGAAAGGCTCAGATTTGTGCAGAACTCGTAGTTAATGATACCACATATACTGAGACTGTGGACATAGCTAACCTGTTGGCTGACAGGTTCTGTGAAAACTTTACTCCCCTGTCCCCACCACACATACCTGATGACATCCCTACCACTTGTCCCCTAGCTTGTATGCCTAAAGAACAGGTCATAAATGCCCTCTCTAAGGCCAAAAACACAGCATCTATGGGATCTGATAACATCCCAAGCTGCGTCCTGCATGAGCTCCAACAAGAGTTAGCAACACAGTCTGTTACTCTTTTCAGTCATTGTCTAAGCACTGGCTTCATCCAAGCTGAATGGAAAATGGCCACCATTATTCTCTTGCATAAAGGTGGTGCTTCCACTGATCCCAGGAACTATAGACCTATTAGCCTGACTGTCCTAATCTGCAAGGCCATGGAATGAATCATCATTATCCTAATGGAGAGATGAAGGAGTCCTAATGGAGAGATGAAAAGTCAGTAAGCAAAGGAGAGTAGTAGTGCTGAAACTGAATTCATCCTCAAGTCTTGGTGAGTACCTTCGTGAGGTGGACCCTTTTTTGTTTGTTTGTTTTTCACAAAATCTCACCAAGGTGACACTGATATATAGATAGTATTTATATAGCATATATCAAGGGCAAAAGTAAGTCAAAAACAAAAAAAGATAACTGGTTGCACAAGACCCAGGATAAAAATGTGCTCAATCCTGGTAGGTGCACTGGTGCCAGGACTAGAATAAATGACAGTGTAGAATCCTCAAAATACAGAAACATTCCTACAATGGGGCCAGGCCAAGCCTAAGGGGAGGATGGCCCCCCTGTTGTAGAAGGAAGTAGCAGACCACAAAAATCGCAAAAACTAATTGACCAAAGAAGAGCTATAAAGACGACAGAGTGGACTATTGAGGACAAGAAAGAAATTATGTATTGTTATTATTATGCAAAAAGCGCAGAATTTCCAGACACAAGATATGCAAAATGATTAAGAGAGGAATTACAGGAAAGAAAAATACTTCTGCAGGAAAAATTGTCAGAAGCTTCAAATAAAAATTTGTGTTCATTAATACAACAGAATTTTTACAAACAGTATATAGATCAAGAAACTTTGATCTGTTTGGAAACAGAAGCACCTGAGGAAGTGTGAAAATATAAACAACAAAATCTAGAGATATTTGAAAAATATAAAAAAGAAATATGGACATGGAAAAGAAAGATAGATTTGATATGGTGCAATATTTATGCAAAGGAGAAAGCAGTCTCAAAGATATTGGAACATAAATACAGTCAAAAGCATCCAGATATGGAAAATTTCACAATAAAGAAATTAATATCACTAAGATGGAACATGGAAAAGAAGATTAGTAAAGCAGAAATTAAAGAAATGGAAACTGAAGTTATGGAGTGCCTATGAAGTGAAGGATTTAATGTAGAAGGTCTAACACAAGCTACATCACAGCATGATGGAGTGAGTCCCCAGAATAAGGAAAAGCAAGAAGATCAGGGGACATGTGAAAAAGAAATATGTACAGGGGAAAGGAAAATAGATTTAATATGGTGCAATATTTATGCAAAGGAGAAAGTAAAACTAACCAATACAAAAAGAGCAGTACCAGAGATATTTGAAGAAAAATATAGGGAAAGGAATCCGGATATGGAAAACTTTACAATACAAAAAATAAGAAGACTAAGTGGAAAAGTAAAAAAAGAGGTTAGTAATGGAGAAGTCAAAGAATTAGAAATTGAGGTAATGGAACAGCTGCAAAGAGAAGGATTCATTGTAGAAAATCCAATACAAAAAGCACCACTACAGGATAGAACAATGGATATCCAAATTACAGGGAAAGCAGTAGAACAGGAAGCAATTGGTCAGGTGCCATAGATATTTTGGAGCCTTCAACAGGAAACCAGTATAAATGTTCACTTGAAGCCAGACAGCAAGGAAAGGAACAAGAAACTGTGGAAACTCTGATGCAGTCAATGTTGAGGAGTGATAGGACAGTGAGTTCCTATATGATAGAGCAACAGATGACACAGGATGACATTTAAGAGAATGTGCCACAGGAAGATGCTATCAAACTTTCTATAGAATGCCTGCAGGAAACAGAAAACAAGGGATGTGCCCTCAGTTTGGAAGAAAATGAGCTAAGAGAAGAGTTGTTTGATTTAATGAGCATGGATAGCTATAGTAAGATCAATTAGAGAAATAGACTGCAGAAGGGCAATAAAACCCAAAAAGTAAGAAGGCTGATAAAACAAATTAATGCAGTAATTAGGACTGTTCATTGATATCCATGTGATATAACAGAAGTAAACAGGATATATTACTGTGCTGCTAAATTAACAACTGATAAAGTTCTACCACAAGAACACAGGTTAGTGAGGGAAACGAAGAGAAGAAATTGAATACCATCATGGAAGTATCGTATAGAGAAAACTATAAAGCAATTAAGACAAGAAGTGTCATTGTTAGAAGATTATAGAAGAGAGAACAGATCAACAAAAATACTAAGAAAGATAGACATGATTAAAGCAATGCATAGTATTAGAACAGACCTGGATCTATCATGCACTATCTCAAATAACAAACTAAAAATTTCAGCACAGGCAGAAAAACTTAGAAGATAAGCAGATAAATATAAGGAAAAAGTACAAAATAAGGAAGAGAAAGTCACAAATAACAGGATGCAGGCAATAAGAGCCAAGGAATCCACACCAAAAGAGGATTTCCAGCCAAAAAATAAAGTAGCAAGTACGCCAGGAACTCCAACAATCATTTTAAGTTTATTGCTGTTGTTCGAAATGCTTTACTATACCCTAAATCATTCTGTACAGATATAATTTTCTTATTATTAAAACTGTCACCAATACCCAGAACTGGACTATATTTATCTTTCCTGCCTTGGGTAACTTCCGTTCTGATGATAGAAATAATCTCACTAGGATAGCCTCTCTCCAAAAACATGCTGGTGTCACTCTAGTGTTTTTAAACATTTTCCTTATCTCAGTTTCTATAACAAATTCTAATTTCCTAAGTTGTGGGTGAATTGGGGGTACATAACATATGCACCCAGTTCTGAACATAATGTACATAATAATTTTAATACGTCCCACATTCAAAGCCCAGTTCCTATGAACCAAGATGTATTTGTGGAAGAGAATTGTGAGTCAGTTCAACAAGAACCTTTCCCTCTCAGATTGGAGAGACTATGTAACAAAGCGAACAACAACCATTTTACAGGAGAACATACCATCAGAGGGGAGGGCAATACAGAGGGAACTATCACTGGAATTAGATACCACTGTTTCTGCTTTTCACAGTGACAATTTCCATGTAGTGAGTAAATCAGGATTTCACATTTTTAACTACAGCAATTTAGAGGTCACTGGTGATTTTTTAAATTTATTTATAAAAGGTTTTAAGTTTGTTCCAAATAAAATAAGTAACCTTACACACAGGTATCTTGGACTTAAAAATGTTTATTAGAAGGCTCAATTTTGAAAACATATTTGGTGATAGTTCTACTACATCTGGGTCTACCATTCCTAAGAAACTGAGTATTTATAACCCTCCCAATTCACCCACAAGTTAGGAATTTAGAATTTGTTATAGAAACTGAGATAAGGAAAATGTTTAAAAACACTAGAGTGACACCTAAGTTGGATGTCAATGAGAGACAGTTTTGAACCAACTATGTTCTAACCCCACGATTCGTGTTATGGAACCAGATAAGGGAGGGGGTATTGTTCTGATGGATAAAATTTTGTACGAAAGTAAGATGTTTTTCATTTTACATGATGATTTCAGGTGTAGTAAGGTTTCTATTAATGAGATTAATATCTCTTACAAGAAAATTAACCTGGCCCTTAAAGATTTATTTGATCAAGGGGTCACTGATTTTGAAACATGCAAGTACTTGGAAAACAATACTCCTAGGGTACCATCCATCTTGGGATACCGAAAGCTTATAAGAATATTGAGGACCCTCATCTTAGACCCACTGTGGCTTCAGAAGGTTCTAAAATCTCTCACTTAGCCAAATACCTGGATTGGAAATTGAAAATTCTATGGGGAGGAGAAATTCATCTGTTAAAGGATTCATGGGAATTTTTAAGTAGGGTTAAAAATGAACATTTTTCTCATGAATTAAAATTTGCCACAATAGATGTCATGGATTTATTTTCAGTTATTCCCCAGAACATAGGATTAACCTGGTTGGAATAAGCTCTTAGAATAAGACCAGGGGTTACAGCATGTGACATATTTTTATGCTTAGAACTGTCAGAACTCGTCCTCGGGAACAATTTCATGTTTTTTGAGGGCGAGTTCTTTCGTCATGGGGGCTAGTTGTTCCCCGATATATGCAGATATAATTTTATCAGTGTAGGAACAAAAATTTGTACATGCCAGCATTTATTCAAAGTTATGGACCCTATGTACCTTGAGGATGGTTGCATTTTTTGGGTGGGGAGTTTGGAACAGCTGGATGAATTTATTCAGTACTTGAATCAAACCACTGCTTTTTTTAAGTTCACCTACCAAGTTGCTGTAGAAAATGTAAATTATCTAGATGTTTCACTTCATAAAACTGAACAGGGTTTTAGGTCCACTGTGTACAGAAAACCTACTTTTTCCAATACTTATATCAGTTTCACTAGTTCACACCCATTTTTTCAGAAAAAAAGGATTGTTAAGGGACAGTACATACATGTTTGTCGGATGACAGCTTTAGATGTGGATTATGAAAATGAATGTACTAAGTTGGAAAGCATGTTTTTTGGAGAGAGGCTATCCTAGTGAGCTTATTTCTAACATCAGAATGGAAGTTGCCCAAGGCAGGAAAGATAAATACAGTCCATTTCTGGGTATTGGTGACAGTTTTAATAATAAGAAAATTATATCTGTACAGAATGATTTAGGGTATAGTAAAGCATTTGTCACTAGTTTTAGTGCAAATGCATACCAGATCAAAAACATAGTGGAAAAAGAATGGGGTAAGTTTTGGAATTTACTGACCTTCCCAATCTGAAGGATAAATCTGTCAAAGTAGTTTTCAGGAGAGGACACAATATTAAAAGTTTACTGTAACACGCCAATAATCTTAACGTTTATTCACATAAAAGGAAAGGTACTTTTAAATGTGGGGCATGTGCACCGTGTGTCTACATTGCACAAAAAGAAACAAGTCTTGGTTACTACCAGACAGAAATTACTGAAAGTACATACTTATTCCAACTGCAATTCCCAGGGTCTTGTTTACCTAGTTAACTGTGGTGCCCGTGAAGGCTTCAATGTTGGAAAAACTGAAAGGCAATTAAAATGAAGGATTTATGAACACATTAATGATGTAAATAAAAGAAGTAATAGTAATGCATTGTTTAGGCATACACTAACATGTCCCAAAGCCAACTTTTCCTTCTTTGTGATTGAGACTGTTCCCAAAGATTGAGGGGCAGACCCTGGGAATCTAAGTTGGAATATAGACAAACATTTTGGCAGATTGTACTTGAAGCTAATAAACCTCCAGGTGTGAAAGACAATATTTCCTTAGTTCCCTTGTTAAAACTCAGGTCAGCCAAACTTTGATCAATTAATTTTGTGGTATGTTTAATGTCCTTTTTGCACAATATATATATTTTATTATACATGTATAAATATCTAAATATATTTTTATACATTTCATTTTTATATATTTGTATATTTATATTTATATATTTTTATATACTATGAACTCATGGTTCTATCAGCAGTACATCTTTTTTATATTTTACTGTTTTTAAATACTGATAACACTTTTAAAATGTATTTATTATGTTTGCTTTTTATTGGCTGGTTGCACTATGTCTTTAAATAACAATTATTTTCCTAATTAAACAATTAACAAAGTATATTAGTAGTTCAACAGTATTCAAGCAATTGTTTTATCTGAAGAAGTTGGAGGGGCTCTCGAATGAAAACATTTGTTTTTCCCTGCTGTGGCATTTATTCAATAAAGGAGTTGGTGTTTGAACATTATCCAGGAGATTCCTTTGGTGCTTTTCATTTTAGTCCAGATTTATTGTTTTTTTTTTTGATTACTTAGCAGCTTAGGCCATAGCTGCAATGTGGCTCCTGAAAAACAACAGTCTAATGACTTCTCATCTTCTCTTTGTTGATGATTTAAAACTGTACAGCTCATCAGATGAGGAACTGAAAGCATAGATGCAGGTTGTCAAAACTTTTTCAGATGGGGGCGTGGCCAAGGATGAACACAGGATAGCAGCAGATTTCTTCAGCTCCACCAATTTCATTACACTGACAGGAATTAATTACTTAAAAAATTAATTTTTAAAGTAATTTTCTTTCTAAATACGTTTGTTTTATATAGTTCTTGAACTATATCTAAAAAAGAAAGGAAATCTTAACAATATTCCTGTCAGAAATCACTGTGGAAATTTTCCTGTCAGTTTATCAGTCTGAAATGAGTTCCAGTAAGACAAATTCTCAAGACTCCAGCATCAAGAAAGAACTTCAGTCTCTGATAATTATAATCCAGCAACTTACTGCTAAGATGGATAAAATGGATACTAAAATAGACAACTTCATAGAAAAAACTACAAAACAAATAGACCTGTTACATACAGACCTGCAACAACAGAAGAACCAGATGACAGGCATAGAAGAAGCTGTGAATGACATGGAAAATAGAATCCAAGAAGAGGAAATCAACATTGAGTTTCTGCTGAAACAAAATACACATTTACAAACAAAGCTGGATGACCTGGAAAATAGATCTAGGCTCAATAACATTAGGATTTTTGGACTGCCAGAAAATATTGAAGGTAACAATATTACTTCTTTTTTAACAACTTGGCTCCCTAAAACTTTAGACTTACCAGAAGCATTCTCTTTTGGTATCGAAAGAGCACATAGATCTATAGCTAATACTAACTCTAACAAAAAATATCCTAGATCAGTTATAGTTAGATTTCTATCATCTTTTGATAAAGAGATGGTTCTTAAATCTGCTTGGGCTAAAGCTCCTGTTAAGATTAATGAGACAACTGTGCGTTTTGACAATGATTATTCTTCCATGGTAATAGCTAAAAGAAAAGTTTTTCTGCCACTAATAAGGGAGCTTAAAAAGCACAGTTTAAAACATACCTTCTGTTTCCTGCCAAGCTTAAAATCTTCCTTCCTGATGGTCCTAAGGTTTTCGATGATTTAGACTCTGCTTTACTGTTTGTCAAAGAAAAAAGGATTTTGGAGAAAATAGAAGAAATGGAATGGGCTAGTTCTTCATTAAAGAGATTGGCAACTGAAGCTTCGTGGAAGACTTCAGAGAAGAAGAAGAGACTAAAAAACAAATGATTTGTTATATGTTTTTTTCTCTCTCATCATTTTAGTTCATTATTAATCTTTTTGAATATAGTTCCTGCATTTCCAGAAAGCCACAAATATTTTGGAAAAGATTTAATCAAAGTTATTCTCTATGTGCAAAGAAATGTTTTGTTTCATAACCAGTCAAAATACCTGAAGATTTAATGGCAAGCTGTGATTCAATTTGTTTCTCTTTCTGAAAAGAAGTAAGGTTAGTAATTTGATACATTTTTTATCTTTACCTTTTTTCCTTCTCCTTTTATTATTTTCTTTGTTTAAACAATGACATTCTATTTAGATTATGTAGTGGGTAAAGGGTGGGGAGGGCAGGAGAGAACAGTAATGAAAATATCATTAATAGAATAATAACATTTATTCCTTGTAAAAGTTTTGATAAGTTCTTCAAATGCTATTTCTAATTATACTTTCTTGATTATACTGCTTATGCCTGTTTGTAAATAATCTGTTATGCTTTAACTAATAATAATCAGAACTAAATAAGAGTAAATAATATGTTTTATTTTTAACTCTATTAATATAAACAGTAAGTAACATTCCATTGTATATACTTCTTACAGCTTTCTCTTACATTTTTTTATTTCTGCCTCACTCCCTTTTATTTTCTACTCTCTTTTTCTTTTCTTTATTAATATATAGAAATGCTTTTGATTGTGTGGGCACAGTGAATAGTAGGATTTGTATGAAAATTGAGTTGGGAAAAGAATGTTGAGTTTTATTGCTTGTTGGTAATTTTGGGCTTAATTTCACTTACATAGAGGCTGTAATGATCTGTGGAATACATTGTGAAGGTTTTATCATGTTTAGATGCATTTACACTGCTAAATGAATGTTTGTCACTAGTTTTTAATAAGTTTCTCGCCAAAATGTTAAGAGAGACAATCTGAGATGTGGGCTGTCTCATGCACAGTGTTCATGAGTTACTTCAGAAGCTTCAGCTCACAGAATTCTCACAGAGAAACTGAAAGCAGTTAGTATAACCTTTGACATAGTTATCACACTGACACACCACAGATTCAGGAAAATACTCTATTCATAAAATATGTCAGTTATAATGTTTTGTTTCATAACCAGTCAAAATATCTGAAGATTTAATGGCAAGCTGTGATTCAATTTGTTTCTCTTTCTGAAAAGAAGTAAGAGGCTGTAATGGTCTGTGGAATACATTGTGAAGGTTTTGTCATGTTTACATGCATTTACACTACTAAATGAATGTTTGTCACTAGTTTTAATAAGTTTCCGCCAAAATGTTAAGAGAGACAATCTGAGATGTGGGCTGTCTCATGCACAGTGTCCATGAACTACTTCAAAAGCTTCAACTCACAGAATTCTCACAGAGAAACTGAAAGCAGTTAGTATAACCTTTGACATAGTTATCACACTGACACACCACAGATTCAGGAAAAATACTCTATTCATAAAATATGCCAGTTATAATGAGTCTAAATGATGTAGTTTCTTATAGTAAGTAAATGTCTTATTTTAGAAGGCATAGAAAATGAAACATTTATTTAAATGTTTTTGAAAATCTACTTAACAGCAGCATAATAATCTGTGTTAAAAATTTGTTTTCCAAACATATACTTTACTATAACTCATTTAATTCATCTGATTGACAAGCATAAATAATCTTATAACTCTATTCTGGAAGAAATGTCATGTGATATATTTTAAAGCAGTAGGTTAGCATGACTGTAAAATCTGGTTACTAAAATGTGTTTTCTGTGCATTATTTTGTATAAAACAGACAGATTTATTCTAGGGACAGCAAGTAGGATAGTGCTCAACAAAGACACAACTCAGTGAGATCATATATATATATATATGTGTATGTGTGTGTGTGTGTGTGTGTGTGTGTGTGTGTGTGTGTGTGTGTGTGTGTGTGTGTGTGTGTGTGTGTATGTATGTGTATGTGTGTGTGTGAGTGTGATGGCTTTTTTTTATATAATAATGCAAGTGTTTCTGAGAATCTGCATAACTATCCAATATGATTTATAATAATTTCTATGAATACAATATTTTACTCTATTGACAAAATGAATGTTTGCCACAAGTTTTAATAAGTTTCCGCCAAAATGTTAAGGGAGACAATCTGGGATGTGGGCTGTCTCATGCACAGTGTCCATGAACTACTTCAAAAGCTTCAACTCACAGAATTCTCACAGAGAAACTGAAAGCAGTTAGTATAACCTCTGACCTAGTTATCATACTGACACACCACAGATTCAGGAAAAATACTCTATTCATAAAATGTCAGTTATAATGAGTTTAAATGATGTAGTTTCTTGTAGTAAGTAAATGTCTTATTTTAGAAGGCATAGAAAATGAAACATTTATTTAAATGTTTTTGAAAATCTACTTAACAGCAGCATAATAATCTGTGTTAAAAACTTCTGTTCCAAACATATACTTTATTATAATTCACTTAATTCATCTGATTGACAAGCATAAACAATTTTATAATTCTATTCTGGAAGAAATGTCATGTGATATATTTTAAAGCAGTAGGTTAGCATGATTGTAAAATCTGGTTACTAAAATGTGTTTGCTGTGCATTATTTTCTATAAAGCAGACAGATTTATTCTAGGGACAGCAAGTAGGATAGTGCTCAACAAGGACATAACTCAGTGAGATCAGATATATATATATATATATATATATGTGTGTGTGTGTGTGTGTGTGTGTGTGTGTGTGTGTGTGTGTGTGTGTGTATGTGTATGTGTGTGTATGTATGTGTGTGTGTGTCTGTGTGTATGTGTGTGATGGCTTTTTTTTAATAATGCAAGTGTTTCTGAGAATTTGCATAACTATGCAATATGATTTATAATAATTTTTATGAATACAATATTTTACTCTATTGACAATAATGAGTTTAAGTAAATGCTCATATACAAACAATTCAAGATTTTTTTTTTGGAAGCTGTTAATAGTATTCACATGACAGAAAATAGATGCATCTTAATATATGTAATGTCTGAATCATATTAGCCAAAGTTTTTGATTTAAATGAATGTTAGAACCTAATTTTCTCTCCTCTTGATTTCTAACATCAAGATTATTTGAATGCTATTTGAATACAAGTGTTATATATTACATAGATCTATATAGTAGTATGAACAGTTTAAAAAAAAAAAAAAAGTTTATTTTAGTTTATATGATGCTGTTTTACCAAATGTGTAGTTTTGTCTTGATAGATAATTGAATTGAAAACTGTTAACCTCAGTTAAATATAACTAGTATTAAATTGATAAGGTGGTAGCTGAGGTACTGCTGCTTAGGGTAGGGGTTAACTTGAGTAGTAAATACTACTCTAAGTTGGAGTTTTCAACTCCAGGCTGGATGCAAGGTTTAATCCTTACATTATTTTCACTTGTTCATTGTTATATGTATATAGTTTTGACATCCACAATATATTTTGTATACTCATTGTCACTACAAACAAAATTGAATCCTATACAAAATCCCATAAGAGATTTAATAAATACAGCTATATTTAAAGGTACACCTAAAAGAGGAGATGTAACATTATTTATCTTGTTATTTGTTATTTCAATCATAAGATTCTTGAGTTTTAAAATGCCAAATGACATCTTTAAAAGGAATTTCTTTAAACATTAATGGATTGAATAATCCGTGTAAAAGGGCAAGCCGAATAAGATACATTAATTTACACAAGGCCAATCTAGTCTTCCTGCAAGAAACCCATCTCTTGAAAAAAGATATTGATAAACTAGCC
Organism: Protopterus annectens; assembly: GCF_019279795.1. Lineage (NCBI taxonomy): Eukaryota > Metazoa > Chordata > Ceratodontiformes > Protopteridae > Protopterus > Protopterus annectens. Next base: position 735,489,461 of record NC_056726.1, on the reverse strand, counting down.
ACTAATAAGTATACAGTATTGGTTAGTTCAGAGCACACTCAGAAAAAGAGGAGTGGCTATTTTATGGAATAAAAGTATGCCCATTCCTAAAACCATTAAGTCTTTTCAGGATGACAAAGGAATGTTTTGTATGGTTACAATACAAATTAATGGGAAGACTTACACTTTAATTAATGTATATTGGATACCTGGAATTGGTATTAATACAGTGAAACATCATATTGATAAGATCATATCATTCTCTATATGGGATATTATTTTAGCTGGTGATTTTAATTGTATACTACATGAAAGTGATACTACCACTATAAGGAAAAGAAGAATTACATCTAATGCAAAACATTTAAATGATTTTGCTAATTCTTATCATTTGAATGATATTAATAATCAGATAGATTCAAAATCATTACCATACACCTTTTTTCTAACAGATACAAAACTTATTCAAAAATAGATAGGGTCTTTATTTCTAACCAGATGGTAACAGATTTAATTAATTCCAAAATCATTTCATGTCCTATATCTGATCATAACTCAATTGTTTTTGAATTCATGATAAAAATACTCATAATGTTCAGATCAAAAGGATACCAGCATACTTAACTCAGCTAAAAGACTATAAAGAATATATACTTTCAGAAGTACAACATTTTCTAGACATAAATAATACTCCTGAAGTCTCCATTGTCTATGTTTGGGATGCCTTAAAATCATATCTATATGGACAAAGTATCAGATGGTATAATAATAAAAGGAAATCTTGGGATAAGGAATTGTTAGATATTCAAAGTAAATTAGACTCTTATAAACATAATAATAAAGAAAATATTATGGACAAGAAAGTTATTGAAGAAATAAACAAACTAAATGAGAAATACAAAGAAATTTTAACTCATAAAGTTAAAATAACTTTAGAGAAATACAAGTTTTGTCTTATTCAATAAGCCCCAAATACTTACATAGACTTAAAAATAAAACAAAAAGATTGAATAAACAAAACCATATCAAAGAAATCTTTTCTCTAAGGAAAAGAAGAATGTTTCTAGTATACCAGAAATACTGGATGAATTTAGAAATCACTTTCACAAGATTAACCATAACAACATTAACATGGAACCTAAAGATAAAATAAAGGAGTTTATAACCACAAACATGAATAAAAAGCTTAATAAACAACAGATTAAACTATTGGACAAGAGTATTTCATATACAGAAGTTATTACACAAATAAATAAGCTTAAATCAAACAAAGCACCGGGTAATGATGGTATTATACCAGAGATATATAAAATCCTTTCTAAAACTACATATTCATTAATACATAAGGTTTTTATTTTGGCCCAAACTGAGTGAATAACCCCCCCATCTTGGCAATATACATTTATTTCACCAATTTTAAAACCTAATAAAGATCCAACTAGATGTTCTTCATATCGACCCATCTCATTACTTAATGTTGATTATAAAATGTTTATGAGTATTTTTGCTGATAGATTGAAGACAATCATCCGCCCGGCATTATAGATATAGATCAGACGGGCTTCATTGTAAATAGAAATACTTTTGATAATATAAGAAGAACTTTAACATTAATTGATTTTGCAAATAGGAAAAGAAAGATTTAACACTTATTAGTCTTGATATAGGTTCAGCATTTGATTCAGTAAGTTGGGACTATCTGTTTACCTTACTGAAATGCACAAACTTCTCTGATGCATCTGTAAATTTAATTGAGCATTTATACAAAGGAACGCTGGCTTATATTAAGGTAGGAACATATGTTTCACAAAAAATACCCATTCTTAAAGGCACAAAGCAAGGATGTCCACTTTCTCCACTATTATTCACTTTAGTAATGGAGCCTTGGGCTAATTTGATTAGAAACAGTACTGACATAGAGGGTTTTGAAATAGACGAAAATACAACATCAAAAATTCAACTTTTGCAGATGATGTTCTAATTACATCAGCAGGATCTAATTCTTCTATGCAGTCTTTATTTGATAAAATGATGAATTTTAAAAGTATTTCTGGTTTAATATTCAATAAAGAAAAAACTAAAATACTACCTATATATACACGAAAAAATATTCTCATTAGTGATTTTACTAAATATGTACCCAATTCAGGTCAGATAACTTATTTAGGTATAATACTATCTAAAGATATTAAATCTATTATATATAATAACTATAATACCTGTTTTCTTAATATACAAAATATTTTTAATACCTGGAATAATATGTTTTTTACTATGGAGGAGAGACTTACAATTATTAAAATGATAATATTCCCCAAGAGTTTATACTTAATACAATCAATAATACTTTCACCTACAAAAATAATTATCAAGAAACTGAATACACTAATGTTAAATTTCTTATGGGCACCTAATAGACCTAGGATTGCATTAAAGAAACATACTAATAGCTGGTCTCAAGGGTGTATTTCTTTTCCAGACTTTAATTTATATATTATCTCTTCTATTATAAAAGTTATTACTTTATTAATAGATCAGTCATATATCGCAAAATGGAAAGATTATTGGGAGCTAATTAGTATGCACTTCATGAAAATCTCCTTAACACATAAAAATATGATTGTAAATAACTCCATGTTGTGGTTGCTAAAGGAATTTTGTACTTCACCTATTACACCTAAACATATGGTTTGTTACCCATTAAATATTATTATTAGTTATCGTAACTTTATATTCATGCACCCTAAGTATAGGGAATGGAATTTTATTGTATTCCGTATAATGTATACTCAGGGTATGCTTATGTCATCTACTTCTGAAGGAGCTCATTTAGCTATAGATAATGATCTAAAGTACTGGTATCAGCTGATATCTGATAATAAAGTTAAAAATCTAGATTTCTTAAAACAAGAATTTGATCTAAGAGAAACTTGCTGGTTAGAGGTTCAGATCTTTAGACAACATCTCATTGATAGAATAGATCTAATGTCTATAACAGTTAAAGAATCTATTCCAAAACTGATTGATTACTTGATATTAAATTTACAGCATAAAGTTTCTGATAAAGGTAAACTTTCATATATACATAAAATTATCAGACAAGAAACTTTTTACAGTGCAGATTCATACTGGAATTATTTCACCTCTATTAATGGGGACCCACCAACTCAACAAGATAAACAATATATATTGGAATCTGCTTATAGAACTACATCTTCCATTGTCTGGAGACTTTATACATGGAAATTTTTACATAGATCTTTTTATACACCTTTGATGATGAATAAAATAAATAATAAAGATAATCTATGTAAGAGATGTAATGTAGAAATTAATGCTGACTGGGCTCATATGTTTTATGACTGTATGAAGTTGAAAGAATATTGGAAGTCAATTAATGAATTTTTGCAGGCTCTTTTACAGATAATTTCATTATTTCTAAGTCTCTTATATTATTCAACACACCTGTACCTCAATGTGTTAAAAAGATTAAGCTTCCCTTGTTATGGTCTATCCTAGCAGTGGCCAGGAAAATAATAACTAGAAATTGGATTTCAGATACACCTCCTTCGTTCAATGAATTTAAAAATGCTATGAATATAATGTGCCATATGGAAATAAGCACAATTAGAATGAGAACAACTAGAAAAACATCATATTATATTGTATGGGATAATTTACAAAATTTGTTAAAAAAATTCTAATTAAACTAAAAACGGTATTTTAGTTTAATTAATTGATCTGATTGTAGTGGATGTCTTTGTAAATACTTTAGTTGTTTTGTTGAATATTATAATAATACCTATTTTTAATTACTTGTATAAAATTGTTATGATATTTCTCTTATATGTTAAAACAATAAACCTGTTTTGAAAAAAAAAAAACTTTTTCAGATGATATTAGAATGTCATTTGATCTTGATAAATGTGCAAAAGCAACCTTTAATGCAGGAAAACTGGAGCGCCAGGAAAACATCAGTTTGGGACAAGAATGTGATATAAAAGAACTTGAGCATGAGGGAGTGTATAAATACTTGGGAATTCATGAAGGATCAGCAATAAAACATGAACAAATTCAAATAAAACTCAGTAAGGAATACCTTAGAAGACTTAAATTAATCCTGAGAACAGCATTGACATCTAGGAACAAGATCCAAGCTATAAACCAATTTGCTCTTCCTGTTCTAACATACAGTTATGGAGTGATAGGCTGGCCCCAAAAAGTGTTGAATAGATTTGATATTAAAACAAGAAGGATGCTTCATGCTCACCAAATAATTTATAAAAAATGAGTGTATACCAAGATTATATATTCCCCATTCTGAAGGAGGGATGGACCTCCTTGAAATTGATTACATGTATAGATCTGCAATCGTGGGACTCCACATATATCTACTGACCTCAAAAGATCCAAATTTAGTGAAAGTTTTGAAACATGAGGAGAATAAATTTAAGATGACTTATCTGCTTAATTTATCAGAAGCATATTGACATCAAGCAGGAATGGAAATCAGACCAGAAGTAGATAAAAACTAAGCAGCAACTGAATTTGCCAAAAAAAAAAAAAAAAAAAAAAAGAAAGAACATAAGGTGAAGGACCAGATGAGAAGGCAAGAAATATGAAAAGAAAGCATAAATATAGTTGCAAGTATAGAAAACTTCCAGAAGAACCTTATATTCATCAGGAATGAATTAAGGAATGGTTAAGGAGAGGTGAATTCAAACCAAGAAATTAAAGGATAATATTGATAGCCTAAGATATTGGGCTATGTACATGCTGGTTTACAAACTCCATTGAACATATGGGAGAAACAAACAAATTTAAGTTTTGTAAAACCCAATTGGAAACAGTCACACACCTTGTTGCTGGTATTGACACACTAATGGTAAAAGGACTGTATACTGAAAGGCGTAATAATGTGGCGAGACTGTTGCACTGTGAATTGTACAAACATTATGGTATCAAAGTGGCTGAAAAACACTGGAAACATGAGCCACAAGCATCATAGAAAATGATGAAGTTTATATCACATGGGATCACCCATTACCAAAAGTTCAAAGGATAGATGCTAGAAAATAGATTTAGTGGTCCAAGAAAAGAAGGCAAAAATAGCATTGATCATTGAAATCACCACACCCAGTGACTACAGTGTCTTTCATACAGAGAGACACAATGTCATAAAATACCAGGATCTGCAGGCAGAAATGAGAGCAATTTGGAAGAAAGATACCCAGGCAGTTGCAATAGTAGTAGGAGCAACAGGTCTAATAAAAAAGAATCTACAATCATATTTAGATACGTTACCAATCCATGTAACCCCATACAAATTGCAGAAGGAGTCATTAGTGGGCACATTGCCATCGTACTTCTACTTAGGAATAGGGTACATTCCTGTCATGGTATTAGAAACCCAAAAGACTTGGAGAAATTAAAAAAGGGTGAGACCTTATCAGCAAAGATATAGGTAATCTCCAAACAGTTGATCCTATTCAGTTTGGATTTGTCAAAGGGAGAGCATGCCTGTTAGAACTGGTGGACTTATTCGCAACAGTCAACAAGGCCCTGGATGAGGGGTCATCTGTGCATACAGCCTACTTAGACATAGCCAAGGTTTTTCAGACTATCCCCCACTCAGGCATCATTGACAAAACTCATGCTGCTAGGTATCAACCCTTATATCATTAGATGGGTCACTAACTGGCTCACTGATAGAACACGTATAGTCAAAATAGGGGAATCCACCTCCAACAGCAGACCTGTAACCAGTGGTGCTCTACAAGGATCATTCCTGGGACCTATAATGTTTGGAATCTATTTCTGTGATGTACAAGCAAACTATAAAGGTCTGTGGCTGACAATGTTTGCTGATGACTGCAAACTCGGAGTGGTCATAGAATCTCCAAATGATGTCAACATCCTACAAGACGGTCTTACACAAACAAATGATTGGTGCCAAATTCATGGCCTTAAACTCAAAGCAGAAAATGTATTATCATTCCTTTCGGTGGTGAGAGATGTCATCACACAGGTTAACAGCAACCTTACCATTGATCATTGTGTCTCCATAGTAAGAAGGGCATTCTAAACTGATCATCTCATAAGTAAGGGCATTACCTCCAGAAAAAAAGACGTTATAACCTCCCTGTACTCTTTCTTCATCAGGTCAACAATTGAGTACACCCCCCATCTTGGTATGTGCCTTTCCAAGCAACTGCAGCAATTATAGAGACCACAAAGGTTGCTCACAAGGAAAATTGAAGGTCTTCAGCATCTGTCCTATGTGGAACACCTGAAAACACTGAGACTTTATTCTGGTTCATGCAGACTACTCAGAGGCAATCTCCACCTTGCATATAAGGCAATCTCTGACCCTGCTTTATTGGAAATGCTGCATATCTGCAAGTCAAATGGTACATGGGTTAGTATTTTTGTTGATCTATTCCCTCTTCTATAATCACTGTGCATTGCTTTAATCACATATGTCTTTCTTAGTATTTTTGTTGAACTATTCCCTCTTCTATAATCACTGTGACTTTATTCTGGTTCATACAGACTACACAGAGGTGATCTCCACCTTGCATATAAGGCAACCTCTGTTCCTGCTTTAATGAAAATGCTACATATCTGCAAGTCAAATAGTACATGTTACTCACTCTAAAGACCTTAACCTGGTAAGTGACATTAATAGAATCTGCTGGAGGGACAGATTTGTTTCCCAGAGGTTACTACACCTTTGGAACAGATTCCCACTTCATGTCAAACAGAGCACCTCATTGGCCCTCTTCATATGCAGTCTGGACGATTGGAAGGGTAACTGTAAATTCACTCCGGGGGTTCCACCGTTGTCCCTCTTGGACAGGGGCAATAGATGCTGATCACTGAAAGGTTGAGCTTGGCTAGGCTTGTAAGGGCCTTAGGGCCATTAACCTTGTAACTTCCCATGATCCTAATACTGGATTAATTCAAATGGTAGTGAATTTGTGCAAAAAAAAGTAAATTCCCAAGGAGAGATGGGCTCTAAGAAAAGGTGTACCTGATATATGTAAAGAGATGTTAGAGGATCTACTGAAGGATGTATAGAGGAGCCTAGGAATTACATCAGCTTCCAACATCATATCATTAATTGGTCACAGCGATGACTTTGAAGCCAAATAAGCCCAAACCAAAGATGACATACTGGGAGTGCATCTGGTTACCGAAGGTAGTTTTTGCAAATGATAATGATAAAAGAAAGTTTGCTGAAACTACATTCATGGAAAGTGGAACTTCTCTTCTTCTCCACTGTTGTGCTACCTCAGAGTGTTGGTTTATCTAAGTTCAGGAGGCAGTTCACCCTCCTACAACAATAAACTGTCCCTGGCATGTTTGTTTAATGCAGTTTTTACATTTGCTGAAACTAACTTTGGTGAGTCAACATGGATCTATCAGATTGTAGTCCAATTTCCTTTTTCAATGTCTATTACAAGATTTTCATGAGTATCAGTCCCAGAAGTATCAGAGAACAATACCTAAACACATTCATCTCAAACAATGTGATGTGGGTTTAAAAAAGGGAGATGTATGCTGTATAGCTGTATAGCATTATTAGTACCTTGCTGTTATAAAGAATACTTAGATCCCCTCTTGCTCATACCAAATAAGGAAAGACAGAAATTTGATGACTTAATAATGGTTTAACATGCTGCTGAGAATCAGTTCCCCTGAACAACTAGTTAATATTATGACATGCTCATATCCAGAGTCTTTCACACTGGTTAACAGTTAAGCACAAATATCGGGGTAAAAGCAAACAGATTAAGGAGCAGGGGAAAATGCCTCAGCTTTGGCCGGCTAAGATCTAGCTGTATTCAACTGGACATATAGGAAAATTTAAGTACCTTTTATCTGCACATTTTTCAAATAATACGGCATTTAAATTGAGTTATTTGTGTTACATTGAATATTAACTGAACTGGAAGTTTTGACTCTGTTTTGTCAGTTATTGCTTGCTAGATTTTATTGCTGTTAGCATAGCCAGCCTTAGGCATAGGCCAACTAGGCGGCTGCCTAGGGTGCCGGTCTAGTAGGAGCGCTTTTCCAGTATTTATTTGCTGTAGGTAGACCAGGATGGGGGCACCAGGTCATGTGGTGGGGGTGCCATGAAGCCCTTTTGCCTAGGGCACCAGTTGACCTAAGGCCGTTAGTAATTGCAGGAGGGGGAAGTCTCATTCATCGATAGCCTGTCACTGCCTATTTAAGTGGTACATTTAGAAATATTTTCTGCTTAAAAACTTCAGCTTTGGCCGGCTAAGATCTAGCTGTATTCAACTGAACATATAAGAGAATTTAAGAACCTTTTATATGCACATTTGTCAAATAATACAGCATTATTTTATTTGTGTTACATTGAATATTAACTGAACTGAAAGTTTTGCCTCTGTTTTGTCAGTTAGTTCTCCACTCGCCCTCCCTGTTTTTGTTTTGGTGTTAATCTTGGTGGCTTTGAAACCGCCCACCACTCTTGTAAGTTTGTGTTTGGATACACCTTCTGGGCCCATTTCATTTGCTCACTCAGCTGAGTGCAGTGAGATCATATTCTGATTTCAGGCACTCCTACTGTGTACAAAGAGAGCATCTGGTAAAGAAAAAAAAATAAGCTTGTTTCCTGCCTTTCCTGTAAGTGGTCTAGACTGTTTGTAGGCTTCTGAGCCCCCAAGACTTTCTGTTTTGGAGGGAAGCCTTCTAGCTTAATTTTGTTTCTTAGAACTAGCCAGTTTTCTAGTTTCAGCACTCAAATCTGTTTCTTTGAACTCAGCACTTGTTTAGAACTCATTGTAAGCACTAAATAAGTTGCAAATTACTACAGTACTCAACTTTCATCACTTGTCTAGAGGAAAGCAGTTTTTAGTACTTAATAAATAAGCACCTATACAGGCATGTCTAAGGGTCAGCTCCCAGTGATTTCTCCTGTTTACCTGATGAATCTGGGCATCTTGGGGCAATGGAGCAATTGCCTCATGTACACAAACAACCCTCTCCTCCTACCATCCAACACTACAACTTGTGAGAGATGCACTTATATTGCCAAACTGGAAGCAAAGCTCTCTTCACCCAAGACTGGACTAGACAGTCAAGAGGAGAAGGTAAACACTTGTACAACACCACACTCATCACATAGTCCCTCAAAACCTACACCACCAAAACACACACATAGAAACACAAAACACACACCTACATTCACAGAGGCTCTCAATAAAAACCTGCCCAAGCATCAGGGACCTCCAGAGCAGAAATGCAAGCAAACTCCACCCCCCAACACAACCCAAATGACACATAGCCCACAAACTCAGTGTGCCACTCAACTACAGCCCATAAGGCATAACAACGTACCCAACACTCTAGTCATAGGTGACTCTATAGTCAGGCACACTGATGTTCCACTCACCAGGCTAAACAAGAAGAAAGTTACTGTCAGCTGCCTGTCAGGTGGCAGGATCTGCCACATAATGCACGCACTCAGGTCACTCCACAACAAGTACAAATATGACACGGTCATTGTCCATGTTGGTGTAAATGACCTGAGACGTGCCTCCCTGGACTAAATGAAAAGAGACATGGAGGAGCTCTCCAATCTTGTAGACCAGGCAGGTATGACCCTGGCCCTGAGTAGCATCCTGCCATCACCCAGAATGATGCCACAATACAAGGACAAAATGACTGACTTTGGCTAAGCTTCTGGTGTCATTCTAAGGGGATCCAGTATTTGTCTGCCTGGGACGACATGATCGACAGACCACGATGCTTTGCCAGAGATGGCTTGCACTTGTCGCCCTTGGGATTCCGGATACTGGCTAAGGCTCTTGCCACCCCTATAGTGCCTTTTTTTAGGCAAGGTTCAAATGACAAATTCACCGCCATAACAGGTACAAGCAAGCAAAATCTGAGGGTAATGCTACTCAATGCTAGAAGTCTAAACCTCAAAATGCACTCACTCGAGGCACTTCTTAAAATGGAGAACATCACCATCTGTGCACTGACAGAGACCTGGTTCAAAGCTCCAGAGAGCACCCCTACATTACCAGGCTATAATTCCTACCACACCTTTCAGCCACCTAACCCAGAATGAAGCACTAAAGGTGGAGGCATGTCCATATTCATTAAGGATATCCACACCTCCAGGCTAGTTGAACAGCATAATGCATCCGAGATTATCCAAGTGCAACTAACTCTGGGCAAGACCGTAATCCAAATTGTAGCTTGCTACAGACCCCCCCCCACCATGCCCCAGGATTCCCACTCCTCATTTCTTGATACACTGGAAAGTATTAGGGTACAACCTAACACCCTAACAATGGGCAATTTCAACTACCCCACCATTAGCTGGGAAAACTACTCATGTACCAACTCTTTTGCTCAATGTTTTCTGGAATTCATAAATTCCAATGCCTTGGATCAACTTATTTACACCCGCACCAGGGGCAGTAATATCCTAGACCTGGTCATTACCAACATGGGCAACTGGTGTTCCACACAACAGGTCAATCCCCCGTTGGTCAGATCCGACCACAAGCTAATCACCCTAGAAATCCACATCCTGCCCCATCCCCAATTAGGGAAACCACCATAAAAAACTTCTCCAAAGCCAACTTCACACTTCTTAAGACAGAAGTGGCAAACTTCATGACACCCATGCAGACAGACAATAGAGTTACAACTGCCGAATTCTACACAAATGCACATTATAAGCACTTACACGAGTGCATGGATCATGCTATCCCTAATAGAACCAAGATGCTATCCTCCAGAAAAAAGAAGCTGATCTGGTGGTCCTCTGCCATAAACAAACTCTACAATAGAAGAAAGAAACTGTTTCAAAAAAGAGTAAAATCCAATGACTGGAGGAACACCCTGGTCAACCTCATTAAGAAGCTAAGATCCCTCATAAAATCCTCCAAAGCTAGTTACGAAAACAAAATTGCCACTGACTCTAAAGACAACCACAAAGCATTCTATAGCTATGTCAAGAATCTCAATGGCAACACTCAGATCTGCTCTGAGTTACAGCACAATGGTACTAAATATACATAACCAACTGATATTGCCAACATCCTGGCAGATAGGTTCAGTGCTAACTTTACCCCCCTCTCACTCCCTAGAGGGCCCATCTCTATACCGGAAGAATGCAAAGTTCCTGTAATCACAGCTGCACAGGTAGAAAACACACTCTCCAAAGCCAAGAACACAGCACATGAACTACGGAATGAACTGGCACCCTACCTAAGTACCATGTTCAGTCATAGCCTCACCTCAGGCTTTTTGCCCACTGAATGGTGCACCATGACGGTTTTCCCACTCCACAAAGGGGGAGCCACCACAGACCCCGGGAACTACCGCCCCATTAGCCTGACGAGCCTGGTCTGTAAGGCCATGGAACGTATAATCATGAAACTCATAAACAAAGACATTGGTAATCTCCAAACTCTGGACCCTACCCAGTTCAGATTTGTAAAAGGCAGATCATGTCTCCTAAATCTGATTGACTTCTTTGAAGCAATCACCAAAGCCATAGATGAGGGTAAGGTGGTTCACACAGCTTATCTAGATCTTGCCAAGGCCTTTTGATGTCTTATTCTTATACTTGTTGGCTTTGCAGTTGCCGGCCCACACTGTAAATTTGATCTGGGACACTCCTCCCACTCTAATATCATTAGCTCATTCTACCCAATAGAGAGAGAGCATTGGAGAAGGCCAACCCACTTAAGTTCTTAACCTTGAATTATCTTCTGGTTCTGCTTTCTCCTTTTCCTCTTTACTAAAACAAAAAATGCTAAGCTTGTTTCCTGCCTTTCTTGTAACTAGTCTAGTCCAAATACAGATTTGCTGTATCCAGGACTGTTTGTAAGCTCCTGAGCCCCCAAGCCTTTCTGTGTTGGAGGGAAGCCTTCTAGCTTATCAGTGAGAGTGGTAAGCACTAGGTAGCCTATCTACCACATAAGGAGTGATTTCTGGCCCAGAAATTGTAGTTGTTGACCATTTGGGCAGTTTTTTTTTCAATCTCTCTCAAATTTCTGGTTTTAAAAGCCCATGTTTGCACTTGTTTCCCCCCTTTCCTGTAACTAGTCTAGTCCAGATACAGATTTGCTGTATCCAGGGCTATTTGTATGCTTCTGAACCCCCCCCCAAGCCTTTCTGTGTTGGAGGGAAGCCTTCTAGCTTATCAGTGCAAGTAGTAAGTACTAGGTAGCCTATCTACCACAAGAGGAGTAGTTTCTGGCCCAGAAATTGTGGTTTATTGTCTGTTTGGGCTGCTTTTTCTATATCTTTCAACTTTCTGGTTTAAAAGTCTGTGTTTGTGCTTGTTTCCCGACTTTTCTGTAACTAGTCTAGTCCAGATACAGACTTGCTGTATCCAGGACTGTTTGTAAGCTCCTGAGTGGTGCCAAAGTCTGTTCTTCAAATTGTCATTTAGATTTACTAGTTCTCTCCTCTCCTGAACTTATACTAGCTTATTAGTCTTGCACTTTACCAGATTTCTTGTTGCAATTATTGTAGCACACAAAAGTGCTACAAACACTAAACACTCTACAAGGAAACAGATCCAGTACTTATTATCATTGCCCACCCCTTCAGGCATTTCTAAAGGTCAGTTCCCTGAACTTTTTCTTATTAACCTGGTGAACTTGGTCATCCTGAGGCAATGTAGCAACTGCCTCATGTACACCGACAACCATCTCCTCTTACCTTCCAACACTCAAACTTGCGAGAGATGCACTTATATGTCTAAATTGGAAGCCACACACTCTCCAGCCAAGACCAGAATAGCTGCTCAAGAGGAGAAGGGCAACACTTGCACCACACCACATGGAACACATAGCCCTCCAGAACACACACCAGCACCACCTTCACATAAAAACACAAACCTCACACCTACCTTTGCGGAGGCTCTCAATAAAAATCTACCCAAGCATCAGAGACCTCCAGGCAGAAATGCACTCGACCATCACTACAAATCATGAGACAATAACTCTCCTAAACAGTGTGCCACTTAACCAAAGCCCCTAAGGCAAAACAGCATGCCCAACACACTAGTCATAGGTGACTCGATAGTGAAGCACACTGATGTCCAACTCACTAGGTTGAATAAGGAGAAAGTAACAGTCAGCTGCCTGTCAGATGCCAGAATCCATCACATAACACATGCACACAGGTCCCTCAACAACAGGTGCAAATATGACTCTGTCATTGTATATGTGGGTCTGAATAATCTAAGATGCACCTCCCTGGACTACATGAAAAGAGACATGGAGGAGCTCTCAGACTATGTATCTCAAGTGGGTATGACCCTAGCCCTGAGCAGCATCCTAATATCACCCAGAATTATACCACAGTACAAGCAGAAACTGATTGATTTTAACAATTGGCTAAGTTTCTGGTGTCATTCTAAGGGGATCCAGTATCTGTCTGCCTGGGATGACATGAGTGACAGACCTCGATGCTTTGCCAGAGATGGTCTGCATCTGTCACTCCTGGGCTTCTGGATACTGGCTAAGGCTCTTGCCACCCCTATAGTTCCTTTTTTAGGCAGTGTTCCAAAGATCAAATTACCACCATAACAGTTACAAGCAAATGCAATCTGACGATCATGCTGCTTAACGCTAGAAGTCTAAATCTCAAAATGTACTCGCTCAAAGCATTCCTTAAAATAGAAAACATTGACATTTGTGCTGTAACAGAGACCTGGTTCAAGGCAGCAGAAAGCAACCCTGCACGATAAGGCTATAATCATTCCACACCTTTCGGCCTCAGAACTTGGACCGAAGTTCCAAAGGCAGTGGTGTTTCCATATTCATTAAGGATGCACTCACCTCCAGACTGGAAGCCCAACATAACGCATAATAGATACTTCAGGTGTAGCTAAAACTGGGTAAGGCAGCGGTTCTAGTTGACGCCTGCTATAGGTCCCCAACCATGTCCCAAGATTCACACTCCACGTTCCTAAGCACCCTGGAGAATATTAGGGTCCAACCTAATACTCTATTACTAGGCGACTTCAACTACCCCTCCATTAACTGGAAAAACTACTCATGCACCAATACACTTGCCCAGTGTTTCCTAGAGTTCATTAATTCCAATGCCCTGGACCAGCTTGTTCTTACCCCCAATAGAGGAATCAACATCCTTGACCTGGTCATTACTAACATGGGTGACCATTGCTCTACACCTATATTTAGCTCCTCCATGGTTAGATCCGACCATAAACTAATCACCTTGAAAATCCACATCCCTACCACCCGCCCACCCCCCATAAAGATAACCACCATGAAAAACTTCTCCAAAGCTAACTTTGGCCTCCTAAAAACAGAGGTGGCTAACTTCACGGCACCCATGCAAATGGAGAATAGTTGTATGTCCGTCGAATCATATACCAATGCACTGTACAAGCATGTACACAAATGCATGGATCTCACCATACCTAATAGAACCAAGACACTCTCCTCCAAAAAATGGAAGCCAATTTGGTGGTCCCCTGCCATAAACGAACTCTACAACAGAAGGAGGAAACTGATGCGGAATAAGGGGAATTCCCAAGACTGGAAAAACTCCCTTATCAGCCTCAACAAAAAGTTGTGATCCCTCATCAAATTCTCTAAAGCTAGCTATGAAAACAGAATAGTTATGTAAAGAGTCTCCACAGCAATACCCAGATTTGCTCTGAGCTACTGCACAATGGTACCCCCTATACCGAGCCAACAGATATTGCCAGTATACTGGCTGACAGATTCAGTACCAGTTTTACAACCCCCCCACCAAAGGACCACTCACAATACCAGTAGATTGCCAGGCACCCAGTATTACTGCTGCACAGGTTAAAACAGCACTGTCCAGGACCAAGAATACAGTTTCTATGAGACCTGACAATATACCTGGCTGTGTTCTACATGAACTACAAAGTGAACTTGCACCTCACCTGTGTGCCCTTTTCAATCACAGCCTCACCTCAGGCTTTGTCCCTACCAAATGGCTCACTGCTACAGTCATCCCTCTCTACAAAGGAGGAGCGACTACAAACCCTGTGAACTATCGCTCCATTAGCCTGACAAGTCTGATATGCAAAGCTATAGAATGCATCATCATGGATCTAATAAACAAGGATATATGGAATCTCCAAACTCTGGATCTCACACAGTTTGGTTTTGTGAAGGGTAGATGATGCCTGCTCAACTTGGTCGACTTCTTGGAGTCAGTCACCAGAGCTGTGGATGAAAACAAGATGGTTCATACAGCCTATCTTGATCTGGCCAAGGCCTTTGATACCATTTCCACTCAGAAATCATAGAAAAACTCACTAAGCTAGGCTTCAACCCCTATATCACTAGGTGGGTTGCAAAATGGCTCACAGATAGAACCCACAGTGTGAATGTTGCTGACTTCAAGTTAGACTGCCAACTAGTCATGAGTGGAGTCCCACAGGGTTCAGTCCTGGGTCCTCTTCTGTTTGGTATCTACTTCTCTGAAGTCCAGGCCAACATGAAGAGACTCTGGCTGACAAAGTTTGCAGATGATTGCAAGTTGGGAGCTATTATTAACTCCCCAAGTGATGTTGACATCCTGCAGAATGGCCTCACTGAGACCAACTACTGGTGTCAGAACCATGGCCTTAAGTTCAATGCCAAAAAATGTGTCATTATCCCCTTTGGGAAAAACCTGGTTCCCATGAATTACCACATTGATGGTAGTCCACTGAACACAGAAGGCCTTACCACATTGATGGTAGTCCAATGAACACAAAAGGCCTTATAAGTGATCTGGAAACACAGGCCGACAGCAACCTCTCTTTTGGTCACCACATTGCCACTGTGGTCAGAAAGTACTTCTATGTGGCACATCTCATTACTAAGGGTTTTGCACCTAGGAAGAAAGACGTCATTGTCTCCCTCTACTCTTCCCTCATTAGGCCAATCATCGAGTGCAATGCCCCATTTGTCATGTACCTCACTAGACACCTGCAACAACTGGAGATGCCGCAAAAGCACCTCACAAAGAGGATTCTAGGCCTTAAACACTTGTCCTATATGGACAGACTCAAAAAACTCCAACTATTCTCTGTCGCATATCGCCTACTTAGAAGTGATCTCTGCTTGATTTACAAAGCCATGTCTGACCCAGCTCTGTTAGGAATGCTACATCTAAAGAATTCCCAATCCCTCCGCACCACATACTCCAGAGACCTCAACCTCATTACCACAATTAAAAGAACATGTGGAGGGATAGGTTCATAACCCAGAGACTGCCCATGCTATGGAATAAACTTCCCATACATGTCAAACAGAGCACCTCGCTGGCCCTCTTCAAGAGGAATCTTGATGAGTGGAAGGGAAATAGAAAATTCACACTGGGGATAACTCCATTGGCTCTACTCGACAGAAGCTCTGGGAACTAAGGTCAGGTGGCACTTTGCCAGGGAAATTCTATGGCTGAGCTTGTAAAGGCCCCAGGGCCATTAGCCTAGTATACACCTATGAACACACCTGTGAACCTATGTGACTCGTGATGGTGTCTCATTTTGAGGAAACTCATGATTATTTCAACCTTTTGTTCAAGTCAATGATACACTGTCTCATGTAATTAAAGAATGTTCAGAGGTCCTCCATGAAACTCTGCATGGCTTATATAGGAAGGCAACATCTGGATCCTGAACAGTCCTCAAGGAATACAAAATGCTGGAGGGGCAGATAGCAGGCCCCCTAATGCTGGGATCATTTGAGCAGGCTGCAAATCTTAACTTACTATGAACTACAAAGATGATTCTGGCAACTTGGTGCAGTTCATAACATGCTTATTTAGGTTCATAGATTAGTACTAAGCTAACAGCCCTTGCAGGCCATTTTAAGCCTAGCCAATTACACTATGTAAGGATCAAGCCCTGTACCTTTTGTCTGTAAGGTAAACAACTTAACCACTATGCCAACCTCCCTCCCTTTGCAATGCTTATCTCATGTAATCCAGAAAGGGGACAGATGTGTTCTCTATATCCTAAAAGAAATATCCTTTACAGTCATGCACCACCCCTTGAGACAATGAATCTTTGGACTTTGACGCCCTCTGTCAAAGGCAATGTTTTCTTAAGTACTCTTTTCACTGGCTACCCCTTGTAGGTGAAACCCATGTCTCCTCCCTTCTTAAGCACTAGATTTCCTCCTTATCCCCTGATTATGTGGTGTCTGAAATTTACATTTTTGCTTACGAACTAGTAAAAAAGCACAAAAAACGACAAACTAAATAAACCAGAGAGCAGAATGAAGAGACACACACTTGAATTAATGTTAAGCGCTTTTCGTTTATGCCACTACACAAACTTCATCAGACAAGTTAGAAAACACAATGGTTCATTTAAATACAAACAAGTGACCAGTCAGGGTATGTTTAAACACAATACTTTAAAATAACAATACATTTAAAATGACACCACCCTCATTACTAATTGTGTAGTACACTAAGCCCTACTTAAAATATAAAACTATAATGTTCACACAAATAGAGTATAAAAATAAAATAATTATATATGTATAAAAAGATTAACGTTTTAAACTTCTTAATTTTAAAATACTACTAATAATACAACCTTCGTTTAAGCCTGGCAAACTATAAGCATTAAGCCTAATTTGCCAGGATAACTCCAATTCTTCCAGTTTTATGGCATCAGGTCCACCTCTAATGTCTCTCTGTACTTGATCGATGACAATGAATTTAAACCTGTGGTTAGGAAATTGAGCAACGTGTTTGGCCAGGGCATTTTCCATTTTCCTTTTCTTTATTGCATATAAGTGCTCGTACATTCGATTGCGAAGTTTCCTCTCAGTTTTGCCTACATAAAATGCAGGGCAAACTGGCATTTCGCAAGATAAACAACTAAGCTAGAGTTACAATTATTTTTCCATCTCAATGTAAATTGTAAGTCATTAACACTAAACCTGTTGGATTCCAGAATGTACGAACAATAATTACAGGATTGGCACTTGTACATACCTGGAGTCTTAACTATGTTATTCTTAGACTCACAGTAGTCTTTAAGGTTCTTGCCTCTCCTGTATATTACTACAGGAAGTTTACCTACGCTGTTAAACACTTGATAATCCCCTTTAAAAAATTCCCAGTTTTTCACCAAGATCTTGAAACACCTAGCACTGTCCATATTATAAGTAGTTATAAAAGACGTGGGTGTATCGTTCACTTCTTGATCTGTAATAGTACTAGTTGATGAGTTAGATAAATCAACCATGTTACTAGGTGGGATAGACAGAGCTCTATTCAAAAGTGGTGTATAAAACAGTGACTGACGTTTCAAGGAGGCTTCATCAATAATCTCATTAATAAGTGGTTCAGGATAACCACGAGCTAGAAACATACGCTTCATAAATTCACATTCATTACTAAAGTCACTGTCAACTGTAATAATCCGAGCTGCTCGAACTAGTTGTCCCTTAACAATAGCCCGTTTTTGATGGTATGGGTGACAACTAGAGTAATGGAGCATGGAATTACAGTAAGTATTTTTTCTATGAATTGTAGCTGTGTACCTATCAAGGGTGTTGTCCTTAGACAGTAAAATGTCAAGGTATGCTATTGAGTTATTGTCAAACAAGTGTGTGAATCTTAAAAAATTAGTGGTTGAATTAAAATAATCAACCAGACTGTCCGCAAGTACGACATCGCCATCAAACAAGATGAAGATGTCGTCAAGGAAACATGTATAAAACACTATATTGTCTTTAAAGGTAGAATTATGCATAACAAACAGGTGCTCCCAGCAGGCCATAACCATGTTGGCCACACTGGCACCACAGGGTGACCCCATGGCTACACCTACTTTTTGAAGGAAAAGTGCCCCTTCAAACATAAAAAAGTTGTTGGCAAGGATAGTACTTAAAAGTTCCTCAACCAACAGACATTCGTCAGGAAGGCACCCCTGCAGGTTAAGGACCTCAATTGTCCACTCAACAGCCTCTTTGTGGGGAATACAGGTGTATAAATCCTTGACATCTATCGTCAAGAAATTGTAACAAGTTTTATACTCTAATTCATTAATGTTTCTCAGAAATGTCCAAGAGTCCTTGCATATTTGTTTTATGTTAATCAAGTATTTTTGGAGAATAAAATCAACTACTTTGGCACATGCATAAGACAAGGACCCTCTGCTGTCCACCAAAGGGCGCATAGGAGGGTTTCCCGCATTCTTATGAATTTTAGGAATACCAAATAAGCAAGGAACTCGTGGATAAGAAATAGACATGTAATTATACATAGCTTGAGTAATCCTACCTTCTAGATAAAGATCTTCTATGACATTCCTAATCAAGCTGTATGCCTTGTTAAGTTCTGAAATAGAACTTGTAGTATATGAGGGGGAGTTTAATAAATTGCTCATTCTATGAGAATAGTCTGTGTTGTCAAAAATGACAACACCTCCCCCTTTGTCTGGCTTACAAATTCTGATGTCATTCATTTTTATAAAATCCAAACAGTCCCTTTTCACATGGAAGTCTTTATTGGTATTGTGAAACCGGGCATTTTTATTTATAGCTAGGTTACGAATGTCCAGTTCGCAGAACTGTTCAAATATTTTAATGGTAGGATTTAAAGGTGGATTGAATGTACTAGGAATTCTAAATTCATCATTTGTACTACCAAAAGATTCACCCATCAATATATTTAAATTAAGTTTCCTGGTGTACAATTTTAAGTCAATAATAGTTTTGACCAGGTTCATCCTATGAGGTGGAACATAAGTTTGGCCCTTAGACAGCAATGCTATCAAGTCAGTAGAAATCACTACTTTAGAGAAATTATAAACTGTAAAGTCACCACTAATGTTATGCAAAATAGAAGGTGAGCCTTCACAAGGAACCACAACTTCATGATCAACAGGTATGTCCACACCAGCAGATGAACTATTATTGACATCAACATTATTAGACATATAACATAGGTCAATTAATTCAAAGTTATTACTATTGTCTGCAGTAATGTTCATACCAGTAGAAAAACAAGCCGTGTAATTGTCTAGTTCCTCTGTTTTTTCTTTTGGTTTACAGACCCCAATGGTTGTTTTTGTCGTGCCTCTAAAAAATTAGGGTTGTTGGATCTTAAGTTATAATGGCCAAGGTGTTGGTTTTGTTGAACAGTATCATTGTTATTAGGCCCTTGTTGAAATATAGACTCTTGAGGGACACTAGTAATAGAGTTCCCAGTAACGTACTGGACACCATCGGAACAGACGTTGTTACTGTTATTGTGACTAGTAGGAGCATGTACTTTCACATTATGCCACGCCTGAGATGGAGAGGGCTGTGGATATGCTAGCCCTTCTTTGTAGGCCTTAATGTCCCTATCAAGTTTCTTAATTTTATTGACCTTCAATTTGTCGAGGTAAGCATCGATACTAGAAAAGGTACGATTGTAGTCGTACCTATACCTCAAAAATTCATTGTCCAACTTGATTTGTTGGTCTAAATCGCATACTTGAGCTGACAAGGCATCTATTGACACAAGGTAATGTTTGCACATTAGATCTAATAGTTCTAAACCTTGTCGGTCAAATAAAGCGACAATGTCAAGGTGAAATTCAGAGTTGGCCACTAAGCCAGTTGGATACTGCCAACGTCTGAGACCCTTAGGTACTATCTTATTGTTGATACATTCAGTAAAGTAGGCAACTTCCAACTGATACTTCTTTAATTTGACCAAAAGTTTGTCCATTTCTTTTAGTTTGCTTGAAATGTCAGATGTTGTAAATTCCAAACTATTAGACCTGTGCATATTACTGTTAGCACCAAAAAATGCATTGTTATTGAGCCAGTTATTAAGATCAAAGCTGTTACCTGTAGATGCCATGTTGTTTTGAATGATGCCAGCGTAAGAAACATCGCCATGTCCTGATAACCCATTAGTCTTGTTATTAGAGATATTGTCGCCACTGCTAGTGTTGTTTCCCAAGTTATTGCTTATAGTTTGCCAGGCTTAAACGAAGGTTGTATTATTAGTAGTATTTTAAAATTAAGAAGTTTAAAACGTTAATCTTTTTATACATATATAATTATTTTATTTTTATACTCTATTTGTGTGAACATTATAGTTTTATATTTTAAGTAGGGCTTAGTGTACTACACAATTAGTAATGAGGGTGGTGTCATTTTAAATGTATTGTTATTTTAAAGTATTGTGTTTAAACATACCCTGATTGGTCACTTGTTTGTATTTAAATGAACCATTGTGTTTTCTAACTTGTCTGATGAAGTTTGTGTAGTGGCATAAACGAAAAGCGCTTAACATTAATTCAAGTGTGTGTCTCTTCATTCTGCTCTCTGGTTTATTTAGTTTGTCGTTTTTTGTGCTTTTTTACTAGTTCGTCTGCTTGTTTGCTACCTCTGAAGCAGTTATGGAAGACATCGGCACACCTTTTGACAAGACTCCTGCTATTCTACAAGCGAATCCTGTTTTAAATGAATTACCACCTTCAAACGAACCACCACCTTCCAATGTCTCGGTTGGGTCCAACTCTAACTACGAGTCTATTATCCTACGTATGGATCAACTGCTGAACCAGCTGGATTCGTTGGATCGCCGGTTTGATGCTGGTAAAGTTTTACTTCCAGCTTCCACGAATGTAGAGGGAGAAAGCTGTACTAACTTCGGCAACTCTGCACTTAAAAGTGGCATTACAACTAACATCTTATCTAACAGTTTACCCTGTGGACAGATAAATACTACAACAACGTCTAGTGTTGGCGTTTTGGCTAACAGTACTATTTCTCGTAATGAACCATCTACGAGTGTTCCTTGCGGCCAGGGCATAAGAGTTACAACACCCAGTGTTGCTTCGGTTTCCTATGTTAGTGTTAATAACTTGGGAAACAACGCTAGCAGTGGCGACAATATCTCTAATAACAAGACTAATGGGTTATCAGGACATGGCGATGTTTCTTACGCTGGCATCGTTCAAAACAACATGGCATCTACAGGTAACAGCTTTGATCTTAATAACTGGCTCAATAACAATGCTTTTTTTGTTGCTAACAGTAATATGCACAGGTCTAATAGTTTGGAATTTACAACATCTGACATTTCAAGCAAACTAAAAGAAATGGACAAACTTTTGGTCAAATTAAAGAAGTATCAGTTGGAAGTTGCCTACTTTACTGAATGTATCAACAATAAGATAGTACCTAAGGGTCTCAGACGTTGGCAGTATCCAACTGGCTTAGTGGCCAACTCTGAATTTCACCTTGACATTGTCGCTTTATTTGACCGACAAGGTTTAGAAATATTAGATCTAATGTGCAAACATTACCTTGTGTCAATAGATGCCTTGTCAGCTCAAGTATGCGATTTAGACCAACAAATCAAGTTGGACAATGAATTTTTGAGGTATAGGTATGACTACAATCGTACCTTTTCTAGTATCGATGCTTACCTCGACAAATTGAAGGTCAATAAAATTAAGAAACTTGATAGGGACATTAAGGCCTACAAAGAAGGGCTAGCATATCCACAGCCCTCTCCATCTCAGGCATGGCATAATGTGAAAGTACATGCTCCTACTAGTCACAATAACAGTAACAACGTCCATTCCGATGGTGTCCAGTACGTTACTGGGAACTCTATTACTAGTGTCCCTCAAGAGTCTACATTTCAACAAGGGCCTAATAACAATGATACTGTTCAGCAAAACCAACACCTTGGCCATTATAACTTAAGATCCAACAACCCTAATTTTTTAGGGGCACGACAAAAACAACCATTGGGGTCTGTAAACCAAAAGAAAAAACAGAGGAACTAGACAATTACACGGCTTGTTTTTCTACTGGTATGAACATTACTGCAGACAATAGTAATAACTTTGAATTAATTGACCTATGTTATATGTCTAATAATGTTGATGTCAATAATAGTTCATCTGCTGGTGTGGACATACCTGTTGATCATGAAGTTGTGGTTCCTTGTGAAGGCTCACCTTCTATTTTGCATAACATTAGTGGTGACTTTACAGTTTATAATTTCTCTAAAGTAGTGATTTCTACTGACTTGATAGCATTGCTGTCTAAGGGCCAAACTTATGTTCCACCTCATAGGATGAACCTGGTCAAAACTATTATTGACTTAAAATTGTACCCCAGGAAGCTTAATTTAAATATATTGATGGGTGAATCTTTTGGTAGTACAATTGATGAATTTAGAATTCCTAGTACATTCAATCCACCTTTAAATCCTACCATTAAAATATTTGAACAGTTCTGCGAACTGGACATTCGTAACCTAGCTATAAATAAAAATGCCGGGTTTCACAATACCAATAAAGACTTCCATGTGGAAAGGGACTGTTTGGATTTTATAAAAATGAATGACATCAGAATTTGTAAGCCAGACAATGGGGGAAGTCTTGTCATTTTTGACAACACAGACTATTCTCATAGAATGAGCAATTTATTAAACTC
Source organism: Protopterus annectens (assembly GCF_019279795.1). NCBI lineage: Eukaryota > Metazoa > Chordata > Ceratodontiformes > Protopteridae > Protopterus > Protopterus annectens. Next base: position 735,466,011 of record NC_056726.1, on the reverse strand, counting down.
CCCCTCATATACTACAAGTTCTATTTCAGAACTTAACAAGGCATACAGCTTGATTAGGAATGTCATAGAAGATCTTTATCTAGAAGGTAGGATTACTCAAGCTATGTATAATTACATGTCTATTTCTTATCCACGAGTTCCTTGCTTATTTGGTATTCCTAAAATTCATAAGAATGTGGGAAACCCTCCTATGCGCCCTTTGGTGGACAACAGAGGGTCCTTGTCTTATGCATGTGCCAAAGTAGTTGATTTTATTCTCCAAAATTACTTGATTAACATAAAACAAATATGCAAGGACTCTTGGACATTTCTGAGAAACATTAATGAATTAGAGTATAAAACTTGTTACAATTTCTTGACGATAGATGTCAAGGATTTATACACCTGTATTCCCCACAAAGAGGCTGTTGAGTGGATAATAGAGGTCCTTAACCTGCAGGGGTGCCCTCCTGACGAATGTCTGTTGGTTGAGGAACTTTTAAGTACTATCCTTGCCAACAACTTTTTTATGTTTGAAGGGGCACTTTTCCTTCAAAAAGTAGGTGTGACCATGGGGTCACCCTGTGGTGCCAGTGTGGCCAACATGGTTATGGCCTGCTGGGAGCACCTGTTTGTTATGCATAATTCTACCTTTAAAGACAATATAGTGTTTTATACACGTTTCCTTGACGACATCTTCATCTTGTTTGATGGCGATGTCGTACTTGCGGACAGTCTGGTTGATTATTTTAATTCAACCACTAATTTTTTTAAGATTCACACACTTGTTTGACAATAACTCAATAGCATACCTTGACATTTTACTGTCTAAGGACAACACCCTTGATAGGTACACAGCTACAATTCATAGAAAAAATACTTACTGTAATTCCATGCTCCATTACTCTAGTTGTCACCCATACCATCAAAAACGGGCTATTGTTAAGGGACAACTAGTTCGAGCAGCTCGGATTATTACAGTTGACAGTGACTTTAGTAATGAATGTGAATTTATGAAGCGTATGTTTCTAGCTCGTGGTTATCCTGAACCACTTATTAATGAGATTATTGATGAAGTCTCCTTGAAACGTCAGTCACTGTTTTATACACCACTTTTGAATAGAGCTCTGTCTATCCCACCTAGTAACATGGTTGATTTATCTAACTCATCAACTAGTACTATTACAGATCAAGAAGTGAACGATACACCCACGTCTTTTATAACTACTTATAATATGGACAGTGCTAGGTGTTTCAAGATCTTGGTGAAAAACTGGGAACTTTTTAAAGGGGATCATCAAGTGTTTAACAGCGTAGGTAAACTTCCTGTAGTAATATACAGGAGAGGCAAGAACCTTAAAGTCTACTGTGAGTCTAAGAATAACATAGTTAAGACTCCAGGTATGTACAAGTGCCAATCCTGTAATTATTGTTCGTACATTCTGGAATCCAACAGGTTTAGTGTTAATGACTTACAATTTACATTGAGATGGAGAAATCTAGCTTAGTTGTTTATCTTACGAAATGCCAGTTTTGCCCTGCATTTTATGTAGGCAAAACTGAGAGGAAACTTCGCAATCGAATGTACGAGCACTTATATGCAATAAAGAAAAGGAAAATGGAAAATGCCCTGGCCAAACACGTTGCTCAATTTCCTAACCACAGGTTTAAATTCATTGTCATCGATCAAGTACAGAGAGACATTAGAGGTGGACCTGATGCCCTAAAACTGGAAGAATTGGAGATATCCTGGCAAATTAGGCTTAATGCTTATAGTTTGCCAGGCTTAAACGAAGGTTGTATTATTAGTAGTATTTTAAAATTAAGAAGTTTAAAACGTTAATCTTTTTATACATATATAATTATTTTATTTTTATACTCTATTTGTGTGAACATTATAGTTTTATATTTTAAGTAGGGCTTAGTGTACTACACAATTAGTAATGAGGGTGGTGTCATTTTAATGTATTGTTATTTTAAAGTATTGTGTTTAAACATACCCTGATTGGTCACTTGTTTGTATTTAAATGAACCATTGTGTTTTCTAACTTGTCTGATGAAGTTTGTGTAGTGGCATAAACGAAAAGCGCTTAACATTAATTCAAGTGTGTGTCTCTTCATTCTGCTCTCTGGTTTATTTAGTTTACATTTTTGCTTGACATTCTGCTACGTACATAATTCACTGTCTGCATTCCTTTGATACTTGTATCTTTCGGCTTTTCCCGGTTAGGGGTTGCCACAGCGTAACTCCGGTCCGCTAATGATTGGCAGTAGATTTTTACGTACCGAGTTGCCAGTCCTGACGCACAACCTTCAATGAAGGTACACCCATTCACACGTCTCCACACAGAAGACGCTTTAGTTGAGAATCGAACAGGACAACGTCTTACTGTGAGTCGACAATGCTACCGCAGCACCACCACCGCAGTGCATTCCTTTTATTCTAAATCCACCATTTTACTAAATCTTCTGCAGAATTTCCTGGGAGCCTAATAATGCCCCTGTATTTATTTGCCAGGAATGTAGAAATTAGAACAGATATTTCCTTATCAGTGATGTGTATAAGGGAGGGATGATGTGGCATATACATGATTGACTTTTTCTTCTTCATTGCTTCCTTTTTTGAGTCTTTAAATGCTGCTGGCACAGGGTTAATATGGCCACCAAATTCTTCACAAGTATTATTCTGATTGATGCCATGTTACAGTACTTAAGATGAAGAGGGTACAGATAGCTTAAAATTATTAAAAAAAAAAAGAAAAGAAAAGCAAACATAATTTGACACAGATTAAAAAAATTGTGACCACCATAAAATGTTTAGTCTGCACCACTTTAATTCATAAATTGTATGCTATATGGACAGCTGTAGAAAACTTCACAATTCATGTTTTAACTGGGGTTTGGTTGTCAGCTACTTTAACTGACCTTGATTTTTAATGACTGCTTCAACAGGAGACAAGTAAGAACTTTTTACTGTAATATCATCATTATGTCAAATTCAAAATGTATACACTTATATAGGCATAATCAGCAATCACAAAGCAAACAATGCTTTAGCTCATTAACTTAGTTCTTGGACAACAGGTTCTATAGTTATCAAGAATGCTGTCTTTCTTTCTTTCTTCCCTTAATCTCCATACATTGCTTATTTGTGATTCATGAAGTTGGATTTTTACAAATGCCTTAATCTTTTAAACACAACAGGAAGAATAATAATTAGAATAAATCAACAGACAGGAAGTACAACTGGAAAAAACTCACAGTTCATTTTATGTTTTATCATGAGTGACAGTTTGGCTTAAAAAGGTACTCAAAACTTGTTCACATTTCCATAAATGCCATATGAAACTAAAGTGATAAAACAAGACTCATGCTGTGTGTCTTATTGCAGGATAGAAGAAATTGGAAGTAGCTCAGTATGTGCTCTAAACATAGAGATTGAACGAGTTTGCTGTCAAAAACTCAAACTGTGCAGTCAACTAGATTTTGCTATATGAGATTACAGCATATAGAAACACTGCTATAAATCAACATGAAGTTGATCACCATAGTAGCAACAGTAAAATTATATGAAGGCAGCATAGTGGTATTTGTTGTGATATGCAAGCATATGCATGCACTGTACTAGTTACATTTTCCTTCAAATTTAGTAATATTGGAGCTAGAATGTAAGTATTTTATCTCTAATTACTCTGTTTTCTATTACTTACTCTTGTTTAACATAATGCCTAATCATCTAGTTAATAATACTGAGTAGTAGTCCTTACAGATATTAATACATTTCAACAGAAGTGTTTGTAGATTTATCATGTCTGGCTTCATTTTCAATAACCTGAAGGAAAGAACGTGGAAGAAACGTGATTATCTATTGCTGCTTGCTTTACTGCATACCTTCATAAAAGGATATCAAAAGAGTTTACTGTTATTCTGCTTATCTTAAGGTACAATAAAACCTCATTCAATAAAAGTAGAGAGTATGACTCCACCAAGGTCAAAAGGAGATTATGTGCGTCAAGTAACTTGTATTTATTTTTTCAAGAAAAACATTCTTCATCACAGTTATAAAAACCTTCTGGGTTATATGACTATAAATATGAATAGCATCAAGAGTACAGTATATAATCTATAGGTTGGATTCGATAAGCCCTTCATTAAAATTAGGTGTGCATCGCAGCACTGATTTGTATTCAATAAGTAGCTCTTCACATAGTGTAGAGGCAAGCAAACATGGTAAACATTGTAACAAGTTAATTACAGTATAAGGGGCTGAATTTTATGCTAATTAACCAATCCAAAATGGTGGTGATATTCAACAAGCTATAAAGCAATCATGTACACTTAGTGTAGCCTTTTGCCTCGAATTCCAAAACCTATTGGAATACAGCCACGGTAACTATATTAGAGGGAAAGAATGTTAGAGGCTGCTGCTGCTCTTCTGCACGTGTATGTGCAACAGGCTCAAGTCTATAATGCTGATAGACTTTGGGCAAGATGGAGAAGGGTGTTTAGAACCTGCTTAACTTTTCACGGTCTGCATGGGGTGGAAATAATAGAGACCTACAGGATCGATACAGACACAATCCAGGAACTCTGTAACCACTGTTGCCCTCAGCTGACAGTGAGAGCAAACCGAGGGGAGCCAGTACCTGTGGAGACCAAAGTATGTGTAGCAATCAGAATTTTAGCTACAGGAACCTTCCAGAGATCAACAGGACACATGCTGGGGTTGTCACAGACATCAGCATCCAGGATCTCACATCTACAGCATGCCAGTGACTATATATATTTTTCCCACACCCACAAGAAAGGAGCTACAACTATACAGGATTTCTTCCCTGTACCACATCTCCCTGAAGCCTTGGGTCCCATAACCTCCACGCAAATCAAGGTCAAAACACCATCTGGGGAACAGGGAATGGTCTATATAAACAGAAAGGGCTTCCACTCCATTAACCACCAGGTCATATGTAATGTTAAGGGAATCATCCTGAATGTGTGTGTTGGCAACCCCAGCAGTTGCCATGATGCCCATATCTGGCACAACTCACAGCATCACCATAGGTTTTTCAGGAAGGATATCCCACAAGGCTATTTACTGGGTAATGCAGGGTATACAGTCGAACCATGGCTGATGATACCCATCAGATATGCACACACATGTGGAGGAACACTATAATGAGGCATACACTCAAACCAGAAGTACCAGAGATCATGTGTTTAAGCTGCTGAAGTCATGTTTTTAGTGCCAAGATACATCATGAAGGGGTGGCCTGCAGTACGATCCCAGGACTTTTGCCCAGATTAGGACTGTCTGTATTATCCTACATAATATTATCCTGTGAAAACAGCTGCAACAGGAATTCCACATATTTCACCACCACTGGCAAGGTCACCTCAGCCACACATAGGTGAGGATTCAAAGGGGGAGCCATCAGTCTCTGTGGGTATAAGTAGACAGAGGTGTGCACAATATGCCCTCGACCCGGACAAGAGACAATGGATAGCACACATGCTTAAGACTTAAGGGGCACAACTTTCATCCTATGCACATACAAAATGTAAAATGGATGCCAGGCAACACTGACAACCTTTACTTATCCATGTAATGAATGTTTACTGTTAGCATCACACAGAGGTAGCCCTGAGTTACAAAAGTTGTAACTGCAGGACTATCAAGGCAAGTGTTAACCCTAGAACAGGGAAATAAATGGATAAAAACACAAATGAATGTCAAATACCAGCATACTTTTACTTGAAAATACACCTAAGTAGAATGTGTGTGAGCTGACATTTATATGTGGCATGACTGACTTATATCGAAAGATTTCTGCTGTTTATCAGCTAACATGCCACATGCATCAAAAATAAACACAATAGAAAAAGCAGTGCAAAGTCTAATTATCCCTACATTCTCACAAGAGGAGCAATAAGCCTCACTAATGTATCAATGATTTCAAGGTAGTAATCACAACAGTAAAAAGGCTGTAAGAAATCAGTAAAAGTTTGAAAATAGCATCAACAATACATATACTAAGAACTGAATTAGCTATGCACCCTGTGCATCAGAAAAAATATATATGTATCCCTGAATCCAAAAGATAGAAACAAGGTGATGGCACTGTCATCATCATTTGTACAGGGTGGGGTTTGGGGGCAGGATGCTAAGGCTGACATAAAAGTAGTAAGTGTGTGTAAGGAAGGGCAAGCAGACAGAAATGCAGCTAATTATCAAATGGCCACTGAGACAGAATGACCTGCAAGCCTCAAGTATACCTCATGTATCTGTTATGTGTCTGTGTTTGTATGGGCACTCAATGTTCATAGGTTCATAGGTAGATACTAGGCTATCGGCCCTGGGGCCTATACAAGCTCAGCCAAAAAGGTACCCTGGCTTTTGACACCCAAGAAAGTTATGTTCCTGTGCCACTGTCGAGCATAGCCACAGAGGTGATCACTGGGGTGAATTTCCTATTTCCCATGCAATCATCAAGATTTTTCCTGAAGAGTGCTAATGAGGAGCTTTGTTTGATATAGATAGGTAGTTTATTCCAGAGTATGGGAAGTCTCTGGGACAGGAACCTATCCCTCCAGCATGTTCTGTTTATTGTGGTGACAAGGTTTATTTCTGTAGAGCATGTAGCTCGGAGGGATTGGGATTTCTTTAAGTGGAGCATGTCCAACAGCTCTGGGTTTGACATAGCTTTGTATGTTAGGCAGATATTACCTCTGAGAAGGCGATATGCAACAGAGTAAAGCTGGAGTGTTTTGAGACGGTCAGCGCAGGGCATCTGTTTGAGGCCGGTAATCCTTGTGGTGAGGTATTTCTGCAGCCTTTCCAGTTGTTGGAGATGTCATGTGAGGTACATACCAAAAGGGGCATTGTACTCTATAATGGGTCTAATGAGTGATGAGTAGAGGGGAACAATGACCTCTTTTTTTCTGGATGAGAAACCTTTTGTGATGAGGTGTGCCATGTAGAAGGATTTCCTGACTACTGTGGTGATGTGATTATCAAAGGATAGACTACTGTCCACCTGTGTCCCAAGGTCTCTTATCACACTTTCGGTGTTAAGTATACTACCGCATATGTTGTAGTTCATGGGTGCAGAGTTTTTACCAAAGGGGATGACAAGGCACTTTTTGGCATTGAGCTTGAGGCCATGGCTTTGACAACAGGCTTCTGTCTCAGTGAGGCCCTTTTGTAGGATGTCCACATCGTTAGGGGTTTCGATTATGGCTCCTAGTTTGCAGTCAACTGCGAACTTTGTTAGCCAAAGACCTTCTGTGTTAGCCTGTACTTCAGAGAAGTAGATACCAAACAAGAGAGGACCCAGGACTGAACCCTGTGGTACTCCACTTGTCACTGATCTGAAGTCGGATTTGGAGTCTGCTACTTTCACAGTGTGGGTTCTATCAGTGAGCCAGTTGGCAACCCATCTTGTGACATAGGGATTTATACCTAGTTTAGTGAGTTTATCTATAATTCCAGAGTGGGGGATGGTGTCAAAAGCCTTGGCAAGATCTAGATAGGCTGTGTGAACCACCTTACCCTTGTCTATGGCTTTAGTGACTGCTTCAAAAGAAGTCTATCAGGTTTAGGAGACATGATCTGCCTTTTACATACTCAAACTGGGTGGGATCCAGAGTTTGCCGATTACCAATGTCTTTGTTTATAAGTTTCATGAAGATACGTTCCATGGCCTTGCAGACCTGGCTTGTCAGGCTAATGGGACGGTAGTTCCCAGGGTCTCTGGTGGCTCCCCACTTGTGGAGTGGGATAACCCTTGCTGTACAACATTCAGCAGGCACAAAGCCTGAGGTGAAGCTATGATTGAACATGGTACTTAGGTGGGGTGCCAGTTCATTCTGTAGTTCATGTAGAACGCAGCCTGGGATGTTGTCTGGTCCCATGGATGCTGTGTTCTTGGCTTTGGAGAGTGTGTTTTTTACCTGTGCAGCAGTGATTACAGGAACTTTGCATTCTTCCAGTATAGAGATGGGCTCTTTAAGGGGTGAGAGGGGGGTAAAGTTAGCACTGAACCTATCTGCCAGGATGTTGGCAATATCAGTTGGGTCTGTATATTTAGTGTCATTGTGCTGTAACTCAGAGCAGATCTGAGTGTTGACATTCAGATTCTTGACATAGCTATAGAATGCTTTGTGGTTGTCTTTAGAATTAGTGGCAATTTTGATTTCCTAACTAGCTTTGGAGGATTTTATCAGGGATTGCAGCTTCTTACTGAGGCTGACAAGGGAGCTCCTCCACTCATGGAATTTTACTCTCTTTTGCAAGAGTTTCTTCCTTCTGTCGTACAGTTTGTTTATGGCAGTGGACCCCCAGATTGGCTTCCTTTTTTTGGAGGATAGCATCTTGGTTCTGTTTGGGATAGCATGATCCATGCACTCATGTAAGTGCTTATAAAGTGCAATTGTGTAGGATTCACTAGTTGTAAAATGTATTGTCCATCTGCATGGGTATCATGAAGTTCACCACTTCTGTCTTAAGAAGCATGAAGTTGGCTTTGGAGAAATTTTTTATTATGGTTTCCTTAATGGAGGGTGGAGGCAGGATGTGGATATTTAGGGTAATTAGCTTATGTTCGGATTGGACCAATGAGGCATTGACTTCAGGTGTGGAACACCGGTCACTCATATTGGTAATGACTAGATCTAGGATATTGTTGCCCCTGGTGTGGGTGTGGATAAGTTGATCCAGGGCATTGGTGTTTATGAATTCCAGAAAGCGTTGAGCAAAGGAGTTGGTAAATGAGTAGTTTTCCCAGTTAATGGTGGGGTAGTTGAAATTGCCCATTATTAGGGGGTTTAGTTGAACCCTAGTATTTTCCAGTACATCAAGAAAAGAGGAGTGGGAATCCTGGGACATGGTTGGTGATCTGTAGCAAGCTACAATTTGGATTGCAGTTTTGCCCAGAGTTAGTTGCACTTGGATAACCTTGGCTGCATTATGCTGAGCAACTAGCCTGGAGGTGTGGATATCCTTAATGAATATGGATACACCTCTTCCTTTGGTGTTCCGGTCCAGGTTACATGGCCGAAAAGTGTGGTATGAGTTATAGCCTGGTAGTGCAGGGTTGCTCTCTGCAGCTTTGAACCAGGTCTCAGTCACTGCACAGATATCGATGTTCTCCATTTTAAGGAGTGCCTTGAATGAGTGCATTTTGAGATTTAGACTTCTGGCATTGAGTAGCATCACCCTCAGTTTTTGCTTGCCTGTTCCTGTTACAGTGGTGAATTTGTCATTTGAACCTTGCCTAAAAAAGGCACTATAGGGGCGGCAAGAACCTTAGCCAGTATCCGGAATCCCAGGGGTGACAGGTGCAGGCCATCTCTTTCAAAGTATTGTGGTCTGCCGACCATGTCATCCCAGACAGACAGATACTGGATCCCTTTAGAATGGCACCCGAAGCTTAGCCAATTGTTGAAGTCAATCATTTTGTCCTTGTACTGCGACATCATTCTGGGTGATGGCAGAATGCTACTCAGGGCTAGGGTCATACCTGCCTGGGCTACAAGATCGCAGAGCTCTTCCACGCCTCTTTTCATGTAGTCCAGAGAGGTACATCTCAGGTTGTTCACACCAACATGGACAATGACAGAGTCATATTTGTACTTGTTGTGGAGTGACCTGAGTGCGTTGGTTATGCATGGGTGAAATGTGAGTGTGAGTATCTGCATGAACACAGCCAAGCTGTCTGCTACCTCTACATCCTGGCATGTTGGACAAGTATGAGCCATGAATGGAAGAGGTATCAGTTCATTTTTGTTGCCCTAACCTTGAGAAGTGGCTCTACCAGTTGCACTGACATGTCCATGCCCATGGTCAGATGTGCTTGTGCTACTTGAATGTGAGCTATGAATGCTGGACAAGCTCTCCTCAAGACTACAGCCAGGTCCATGACCCTGTGGCCTACCACATCTGGGTGCAGGCACCTCAACCATTGATGGACCAGTAGAAATAGTGCCACAATAGGAGCAGGGTCAGGAATGGCCAAGTGGGCTAACAACAGATGATGTCGCAGACCTATGGCCATGTGGATTCTGTCCCCCTCAAAGCAGACATTCCATCAACTGGCACTGCCTGTTCCACCATGACATTCATCTGATCTATTGTGAATTGTTTGTATGCACATGATTTGATTACTTTTGCAAAACTGTGTCTGTAAAAAAGATAGATAACACACGTCGACTGTGTTTTGTGATTTCATTACTCAGATAGTTCAAATACATAACTGTGTAATTATTGAATGTTGTCAGTTCCATTCATTCCTCAACTAATGGGTACAGATCCGATTCTCTGATCCACCTCAGCAGTTACAGTAACTCATGGCCTGCAAAAATGCTCAAGCTCCTTCCCAACTTATAATGCATCAGCCCTTAACATCCCTCAGATCCCATTTGCTGCTTTCACGTATAGACATGGTCACCTTCAGCTTTCAAGTTATAGAGTGGGAGATACGTTTTTCTATATATATTATTCCTTTTCGAACAGTTTGTTAAATATATACCTTTTTCTTTGTCTCTGTATCACTAAACTCTTTTCATACATGCATTAATGTAATTTCTACCTATCACTGTCAGTAAGCCCAGTTTTTCTTCCCAACCCTTATACGCTTTGTATATTTCTAATTTTAATATTGTTGGTATAATTACATGTTCCCTTCTATTATGCTTGGTGTAATTTTATCAGTACCATTGGTGGTACTTCACTTGTCTGTCCTTTCTTAGTTTAAAAAAAACATTATTAGTGTTGTATATTTTGCTTTTGGTAGCTCTTTGACAGTATGTTCAAAAATGTCCTTCAGGATTCAAGAAATGTGAGAAGTGTGGCACAAATTGTCTATTTCTCTTGGCCATTCTCTTTGTGTATACTGCTTGTGCCCAGATTGTTTAAGGACAGAGTGCAGCATTTGTAATAAGTTGAACCCTTGTATTCTTGCTGACAGAAGAAATAGGTTAATAGTAAATGGTTTGATGCCCACCTCATTTTCTGAAGCCATCACAGGGGCTCAATCCCCCAAACAGAAAGTTAAAGACTCATTGAAGAGGTCTAATCCTTTGGAGTCTTCTGCATTTTCCTTGAGGGAATGTCACAAAAGTACAGAAATCAGATCCAAAACTTGTTAAGATTTGCCCTTCTTCAGATCCAACCAAATCTACATTGGATCCTACCATCTTGGATCCGAAGCCTCTACCCAGGACCACATGATCCCCCATTTGGACCCAGTTCCATCTAGACTGCCTTCTCTTTTTTTGGAAAAGCACTCTAAATCTCCATCCCTGGCATCTTCTCATTCCTCCAGGAGTTTCACTGAAGCAGATGTGGAGAGAATGAGAAGGAAATTCCTCATGGCGCAAATTCAGATGTGAGTTCGCATGGCTCCTAGCCCTTTGGGTCAAGACGCCCAGTCATCCACTACTTCACCAATTACAGCTCCTTCTTTAAGCCAGCCTGTTGCTTTAGAGTCCTTGGATCTGAGGTTTCTGGGTCCATCTGGTTTGGATCTGAAGAAATCACTTTCTTCAGAACTGAAGTCTGCTCTGAGTCCACCTGCTCCAATTTCCTCAGAGCTGGAAGACTCATAAAGCTGAAGCATTCCTGTTGGGTCCAGGAGGTTGAAGTCAACTCTGAGGTTTTCAGAGCCATCTCTTCCTCTCAGAGCTTTGGCATTGGACAGATTGGCTCCAACTTCCTTCTTGGGTGGGTTGTTTTCAGAGTGGAGGCAGATGATGGACCAAAAACTTGCTTTCTCAGCTCAGTTGTCTTCCTTCTCTCCAGAGCAATTTGCCTTTGAGGTTGTGAAGAGAATGTTCTCTGCTCCAGCAGGATAGATGTGTCCTACCCACTCAGATCCACTCTCTACTTCTCAAATAACTTTGTACTGTGACCCTCAACATTCTACCCCACAGTGATAGCCATTTCAAAGCTTCCAGACTACCCAGCAGAGTATCCTAATCTCTTATGACACTTCATCAGACCATCCCACTGAGGAAGTCCCTAAGAAGAGAAAGTGCAAAAAGAAGCACTTGGACTCTCCCCAAGAGTCAGTCACTGAAGATACTGATTTCAATGAAGGTGCAGGGTCCCCAAAATCATCACCCAAAGACATCTCATTTGGAGACGTTCTTTGAAATCCTTAAGCAGAAGGGTGGTTAGTCTTTCCAAGACACATCTCTGGAGTAATCAGTATTTCTGGAGGCCTTTGGTGCTGGCCTATCTACCTCTTGGGTTTCTACACCCACTAATGAGTGCATTGATATGGTCTCTAGTTGGGCATGGAAGGAACCTGATTCAGTTGAGCCAATCCCCAAGAGACAAGGCTAGATTCTGGCTCCATCAATAGGAAGATAATTTTGGGGTAAAGGGATACCAGTTTATGCCATGGTCATGCTGGCAGCTACAAAAAAGGAACTTGCTGAACAGAGTTCCACTGTCCATCCTCCTAACAGAGAGTCCAGGGAAATTCACAGATTTGGGAGGCATGTTTATGCTTCAGTGACTTTTGCACTCAGATCGCTAAATTATCTGACACATTTTACAAGACTTCAAAGAGATTTGATTAAAGAGCTATCAAAATCTCTTTCTGGAACTGAAAATTCTGAGGCTCAATCTTTAGTAGTCTTTCAGTTGACTACCCCACAAGCTATATCTATTTCATCCATAAGGCTCATTTCACATACTGCAGAAGGCACCTCAATGGATGAGGGTTCAGGAAAGCAGCAGCACTAGAAATCCAAAAGTTGCTAAGAAATAATTCATACAAGAGGCCCCACCACACCAAATAGAATCCAAAACCTACTCAAGATTCTTTTTAGGGGACAAATTTTGGATCTCAGTGTATAGAACAAGTCAGTTTGACACACAGTGTTCCGGATGGTCACAGTTCAGTCCATTCTGCCCTTTGTAGGCAAGGGCAATTGGATGTGTTCAATAGACCAGCAGGATGTGTACTATCATATAAAAATAAATAGACAATACATAAGGTACTTACACTTCTGTTTGGTAGCCAGTCACTACCACTTCAGAGCACTGCCCTTTGGCCTCACCACAGCCCACAGAGTGTTCTCCAAATGTATGGCAGTAATAGCAGCTCACTTGAGACTGCAAGAATTCTGGGTGTTTCCATATTTAGATGACTAACTCATTATTGCCCCAACCAGGTATCAACTGATAGAAACACAAGAGTGGGTGATAGAGACTTGTTCACATCTTGGAATAACCATAAATTACAACAAATCTCACTTAAAACCAACCCAGATTTTAGAATTCATAGGAGCAGTAGCTTCTCTTCCTCTATCAAGAGTGCAAATAATAAGGATATAGGTCAAAAAAATGATTTCCAGTACTAGAATTTCAGTCCAATTGATTCTGCAGGCCCTGGGGTCAATGTCAATGGCAATAATTTTAGTTCCTTTAGTGAGATTCCACATAAGAATTCTACAAAGGATGCTAACAATATAGTGGTCAATACTTTTCTCAACCCATGTGAGTGACAATAAGATTAACTCAAGTATGCAAAAGGTACCTTTGATGGTGGATGCAATCACAACAGGTGCATGAATTGTGCCATCCCAACTAGAACCAAGATGCTCTCCTCCAAAAACAAGAAGCCAATCTGGTGGTCCCCTGCCATAAACAAACTATACAACAGAAGAAAGAAACTGTTGCAGAAAAGAGGAACATCCCAGGATGCAAAAAACTCCCTTACCAGCCTCACTAAGAAGCTAAGATCCCTCATAAAATCCTCCAAAACTAGTTACGAAAATAAAATTGCCAAATATTCCAAAGGGCGCAGGAATACCTCACTAAAAGAATCACAGGCCTAAAGCAGATGCCCTATGCTGTCTAAAAAAACTCCAGCTATACTCTGTGGCATATCGTCTACTCAGAGGCGATCTCTGCTTAACATGCAAGGCCATGTCAAACCATGAGCTGTTGGACATGCTCCACTTAAAGAAGTCCCAATCCCTCAGAGCCACATGCTCCAGGGATCTAAACCTTGTCATCACAATGAACAAAACATGCTGGAGGAATAGGTTCCTGACCCAGCGACTCCCCATACTCTGGAATAGACTGCCCATACATGTCAAGCAGAGCGTCTCCTTGGCCCTCTTCAAAAGGAACCTTAATGATTGGATGGGAGATAGAAAATTCACCCCAGAGATTACGTCAGTCACCCTGATAGACAGGGATCCAGGGAAGTAAGTATTGTGGGAAGAAATATCCAGAGAATTGTTATGGCTAGGCATGTATAGACCCAAGGGCCGATAGCCTAGTACCAACTGATGAATCTATGAACCTATGAACAAGGCTGTCCTTTCATTCTCTCTCAGCTCAAGGCTAGTCACCATAGATGCTTGCCGGATAAGGTGGGGGGATATTTCCTGAGTAAAACAATTCAAGGCACTTTGTCCACTGAAGAGGCCAACTTGCATATCAATGTTCTGGAGATGAGAGCAGCTGTTATGGTCATACAGGCATTCCAAGACTCTCTCTCCCTCCAGAACAATTCCAATCCAGACAAACAACATGTCATTAGTTTGGTATGTCAGCAAACAAAGGAGAATCAGATCTTACTGCCTGTGTTAAGAAGCCCTCAGAGTGTGGCAATGGGAGAAATGTTCCATCCTCTTTCTAATAGCAATGCATATTCTGGGGAAATCTAACGTGATAGCAGAAGAATTGACTAGGTCCATCTTATTACCTCACAAGTGATCTCTTAACAACAAAGTGATGGAAATAATTTTCAGTCAGTAGGGCCAGCCTTGCTGCAATCTTTTTGCCTCTCCCCAAACAAAAATTGCAGCAGCTTTTTTGCCTTTATCCCTCAATTGGGGGGAATCACCGAGAGATGCTGTACTCCATGATTGGTTTGCCAGTCTTCTGTATGCTTGCTCACCAACTCCCCTAACTCCCAAATACCTGGAAAAAGCACCAGGTGAAGAGCAAAGTCATTCTCATTGCCTCAACACATTTGGTTTCCCTTCATTTCACCTCACCTACAGTATCCACCACCTTGGATTAAGGATCCATCTCCAGACCTTCTGTCCCACGTGACAGGCATGGTTCACCCAGATATCTCAAACCACAAACTAACAGCATGGTTTCTCCAATTCCTTTAATAGTCAGAGAACAAATGTTCTCATCCTCTGTCTGTCCCATACTTTTATCTTCCCATAAACCATCTACTAGGAAACTCTATAGGAGTAAACAGAAAAGGTTTATTTGTTGGGCAGAGTAAAATCAAACTGACCCCTTCTCAGCTCAAGTTCAATCTGTTCTGGAATTTTTGGTGTGGCTATGACTATAAAAGTTCAGCTCACAGTAATTTCTAACTTTTATGTGGGATTTCAACATTCTTCACTGGCTTCCTCTAAGGTTTGCAAAGCCTTTTTGACAGGTACTCTCCTGCAGAGACCCCCTTATAAAGACCATACTCCACCATGGGATTTAAGTTTGGTACTGCAAGCCTTAATTCATTCTCCCTTTGAACCAGCAGCTAAATGTAATCTTAAATTCCTGACATGGAAAACTATTTTTCTAGTTGGAATTATATCTGTTAGAAGAGTTTCAGAACTTCCAGCTTTATCTTCTAAACCTCTATACTTGATTTTTTGGGTCTATATTAGAACATCGAATGTTCTAATATCGACCCCTATTCAGTGAATGCTGACAACATCGAACATGCAGAACAGCAATTTTTTTCTAGGGAAAAATTTGCTGTTCCGAAACACATACACATGACATAAGCACACCAAACAAACAGCAGTCCTCACACATACACCTAAAATCGTACATATAACCCTACACTAAACTGTACATACACCACTAACTATCCACTTACCTTAACCCAAACCCTAACCCTAAGGTCCATCACTATCACACACTCACCTCACCCGCTACCTTACCCTAACTCACCTAACATGCCCTAACCCTCACGTCCACACAACCGCACACTTACCTGACCCACGCCTTAACTCACCTAACCCACCCTAACCCTCACATCCACACAATCTCACACTTACCCGAACCCGATCAGTAGCTTTGAAAATAGTGAAGTGACAGAAACAGACAACCGAATTCTTTCCCTAGGAAAAAATTTGGTTTTCTGCAGCTTTGCTATTTTCAGCATTCGCTGAACAGGGGTCGATATTAGAACATTCGAAGTTGTGAAACTTCAAAGTTCTAATATAGAGCCGATTTGTTCATAAGGATAGGCTTACACTATGCACCAGTGCTTCCTTTCTGCCTAAGGTGGTGTCAGAATCCAGCATTAACCAATCCATTAACTCACCAGTATTCTTCCCAAAATTTAAAAATAAAGGTGAATATATGTTGCATTTATTGGATGCTCATAGGCAATTATGTTTCTACCTACACAGAACAAAAGAAATTTAAAAGACATATCAGCTATTTATCTCATTTGCACATACTAAATTGGGCCAATCAATTGCAAAGGTAACTCTAGCTAGATGGTTGACAGATCAGATTTCATTTGTCTATAACAAGTTGAATCTCCCCTTCCAAAACATTTAAAAGCTCATTCAACCAGATCTATAGCAACTTCTTCTGTGTTTTAGTCTAGAGCTTCTATGGATGATATATGTGTAGCTGAAACTTGGTCAAATCAGCATACATTTATCACTCATTACAAAGTAGATTTGGTCTCAAGGGGAATATCAGCCTTTGGCTCAACCATACTCAGGAATATCCTTCCTTAGAGTCTACCCAGGAATTTAGGTAACAGGTGAATCTATCTCAATAGTTGAGGAATGACTGAAAATCGAAAACAGCAGATAAAGAAGTTATGTATTCACCATAAATTTCCATTTGTATATTCTGTTTTCATTCTTCCTCAACTTCCCACCCACCAACACCCAAACTTTTTAATGACTGACTTTGGGAGGAGTCAGAGGCTTCAAGGATATGACTTTCCTTTGTATTGCACTTCATATATTACATATTATAATAGTCTTACTGTCAAGCAGCAAAGAAGATCTGAGGGATGTTATGGTTTGGTGCATTATGGGTAGAGAAGGAAGTCGAGTTTTTGGAGGCCATGAGCTAGTGTAATGGCCAAGTCAGATCCAAGGATCAGATCAGTCTCCATTATTTGAGGAAGAATGAAAATGGACAACGCAGGTGGAACATTATGGTGAGTACATAACTTTTTTTTTTTTAACTGTAATTTGTTTTTTTTTTTTGGTTGTAAACACTTTCCTGGTGTGTGGCTAAGCACAAACATGGTCAAATGTAAAAAAAAAAAAAAAAATAAAAATTAATGCCATTTTCCTTAAGAGTATACTCAGTACATGGCAAGTGGCTTCCATGTACACAAGTCCCTTTAATTCCACTGAAACTCTTGATAAAACACTTTAAAAATATCACAATATACTGGTACCACAATGTCACTGATAGCAGTGACAAAAAATAATATACAGGTGAACAATACATAAACCCCATAGGTTACATCTTACCTAATCAAATGTCCAGAATGGAAAAATGGACCAATAATAAAAGCGGCCACATGAACCAATAATATGGACAAAAATAAGATTTTACCCAATGGCAATAAAGTGAACTGAAAAAGTCGAACAGGCTGATGAGATTTTAACGCATAACCTCTAGTTTAGGAGACCAGCGCTCCAACCCCTGAGCTACAGTGTCAAAGTTTACTGGCTCATAACTTTAGCTCACCAAAAATTGAAATGCTCTCATTCAAACCATGGGGGTTACTGGCATCCAACTATAGCTGCCAAAATAATTCACAATTCAAAATTATTGTCCGCCAATCACCCACAAAGACTCCCTCACTGATCTATTCAATCACAGAGACTACAAAGAACTGAAAATCAACACATAAAATGGAATGCTTAGCTAAAGCACATCTACTGTCATTCTGTTGGATACTGTAGTGTTGATATATTCTACGATTCAAGGCATTTTCGGTTGACAGTTTTTGTCACTGTTACCATTAGTTGAATTGACAAAGTTGCTTTTCTCATTGGTTATCAGAAGTATCATGGTCAATGGTTATATTACTGCTAGTAGATTTTTTAATAGGGTGTATGTACTCCTTATTTGACTATTAGATTTGACTGGTTATTTTTGAGGGATGTGTGTTTTTGAAAGCCTATTTTAAGCTTATTGCATTAGCAGTTAGTGGTTCTGAAGATGTCAAATTAACAGAGAAAAGCACTCAACTGCTTAGCTTTTATTTTGTGGTATTTTTTTAAATTATTTTATCAGGTTTTTCAATGGAATTAAAAGGACTTGCCTACTTGGAAGCCACTTGCCATGTACTGAGTTAATTTGGATTATAGATTTGTATTTGGTATCTGGGTTCATAGGGTCATAGGTGTCAACTAGGCTAATGGCCCTGGAGCCTTTACATGCCTGGCCCATAGAATTACCCTGGCATTGTACCACCCGACCTTAGTTCCCAGTGCCTCTGTCGAGTAAAGCCACTGGAGTGATCCCTGGGGTGAATTTTCTATTTCCCATCCACCAATCAAGATTTCTCTTGAAGAGGGCCAGTGAGGTGCTTTGCTTGACATGTATGGAAAGTCTGTTCCTTAGCATGGGCAGTCTCTGGGTTATGAACCTGTCCCCACAGCATGGTCAGTTGATTGTGGTAATGAGGCTGAGGTCTCTGGACCATGTGGTGTGGAGGGATTGGGATTTCTTTAGATGTAGCATTTCTAACAGAGCTGGGTAGACAAGGATTTGTAAGTGAAGCAGAGATCACCTATAAGGAGGTGATATGAGACAGAGAATAGCTGGAGTTTTTTTAGTCTGTCCATATCGAACAAATGTTTAAGGCCTAGGATCCTCTTTGTGAGGTACTTTTGCGGCCTCTCCAGTTGTTGCAGGTGTTTAATGAGGTACATGCCAAATGGGGCATTGTACTCAATGATTGGCCTAATGAGGGAAGAGTAGAGGGAGACAATGACCTCTGTATTCCTAGATGCAAAACCCTTAGTAATGAGATGTGCCACATAGAAGGACTTTCTGACCACAGTGACAATGTGGTGGTCAAACCTGAGGCACTCTCAGCCTGTGTTCCCAGATCTCTTATAATGCTTTCTGTGTTCAGTGGACTACCATCAGTTTTGGTAATTCATGGGAACCAGGTTTTTCCCAAAGGGGATGATAACACATTTTTTGTCATTGCGCTTAAGGCCATGGTTCTGACACCAGTCGTTGGTTTCAGTGAGGCCTTTCTGTAGGATGTCAGCATCACTCAGGGAGATAATAATAGCTCCCAACTTGCAATCATCTGCAGACTTTGTCAGCCAGAGTCCCTTCATGTTGGCCTGGACTTCAGAGAAGTAGATATCAAACAGGAGAGGACCCAGGACCAAACCCTGTGGGACTCCACTCTTGACTGGTCAGCAGTCTGACTTGGAGTCAGCAACTTTCACACTGTAGGTTCTACCTGTGAGCCAGTTTGCAACCCACCTTGTGATATAGGGGTTGCTGTCTAGCTTAGTGAGTTTTTCTATGATTCCTGAGTAGGGAATGATATCAAAAGCCTTGGCCAGATCAACGTAAACTGTATGAACCACCTTGCCTTCATCCACAGCTCTGGTGACTGGCTCAAAGAAGTTGACCAAGTTAAGAAGGCACAATCTACCCTTCACAAAACCAAACTGTGTGGGATCCAGAGTTTGGAGATTCTCTATATCCTTGTTTATTAGGTCTATGATAATGCATTCCATAGCTTTGCATATCAGACTCATCAGGCTAATGGGACAATAGTTCCCAGGGTCTGTAGTCACTCCTCCTTTGTGAAGAGGGATGACTGTAGCAGTGTGCCATTCGGTAGGGACAAAGCCTGAGGTGAGGCTTTGATTGAACAGGGCACACAGATGAGATGCCAATTCACTCTGTAGTTCATGTAGAACATAGCAAGGGATATTGTCAGGTACCATAGAAGATGTATTCTTGGCCTTGGACAGTGCTGCTTTAACCTGTGCAGCAGTAATACTGGATGCCTGGCAATCTACTGGTATTGTGACTGGTCCCTTGGGGGGTAAAGTTGGCACTGAATCTGTCAGCCAGTATATTGACAATATCTGTTGGCTCTGTATAGGGGGTACCGTTTTGCAGTAGCTCAGAGCAAATCTGGCTATTGCCGTAGAGATTCTTTACATAACTATAGAAGGCCTTGTGGTTGTCTTTACTATCTGCTGCAATTCTGTTTTCATAGCTAGCCTTAGATGATTTGATGAGGGATCTCAACTTTTGTTGAGGCTGATAAGGGAGTTTTTACAGTCTTAGGACTTATTCTGCATCAGTTTCCTCCTTCTGTTGTAGACTTTATTTATGGCAGGAGACCAACAGATTGGCTTTTTTTTTTTTGGAGGAGAGCATCTTGGTTCTATTAGGTATGGCGAGATTCATGCATTTATGTATGGGTTCATGAGTGCATTGGTGCATGATTTGCCAGTCATGGAACTGATCTCCATTTGCAAATGTGCTGTGAAGTTAGCCACCTCTGTTTTTAGGAGCCCAAAGTTAGCTATGGAGAAGATTTTCATGGTGGTTACCTTTGCGGGGGGTGGGGGATGGGAGGGATGTGGATTTCCAAGGTGATTAGTTTGTGATCGAATCTAACCAGGGAGGAACTGACTATTGGTGTAGAGAAATGGTTGCCCATGTTAGTAATGACCAGGTCAAAGGTGTTGCTTCCTCTAGTGGGGCTAAGAAGGAGCTGGTCCTGGGCATTAGAATTAATAAATTCCAGGAAACGTTGGGTGAGTGTATTGGTGCATGAGTAGTTTTCCCAGTTAATGGAGGGGAAGTTGAAGTCACCCAGTATGAGAGTGATAGGTTGTACCCTAATATTCTCCAGGGTGCTTAGGAACGTGGAGTGTGAGTCTTGGGACATGGTTGGGGATCTTCAGCAGGCTACAACCTGACTTGCTGTCTTACCCAATGTTAGCTGCAACTGAAGTATCTCAGATGCATTATGTTGGGCTACCAGTCTGGAGGTGTGTACATCCTTTTTGAATATGGAAACACCACCACCTTTGGAGCTTCTGTCCAAGTTCTGGGGCCAAAAGATGTAGAATGGGTTATAGCCTGGTAGTGCAGGGGTGCTTTTTGCTGCCTTGAACTAGGTCTCTGTTGCAGCGCAAATGTTGATGTTGTCCATTTTAAGGAGTGCTTCAAGTGAGTGCATTTTGAGATTTAGACTTCTAACATTAAGCAGCATGACTCTCAGATTGGACATGTTTGTAGCTGTTACAGTGGTAATTTGGTCTTTGGAACACTGGCTAAAAAAGGCACTATAGGGGTGGCAAGAGCCTTGGCCAGTATCCAGAAGTCCAGAGGTGACAGATGCAGGCCATCTCTGACTAAGCATCAAGGTCTGTCAGTCATGTCATCCTAGGCAGACAGATACTGGATCCCCTTAGAATTACACCAGAAACTTAGCCAGTTGTTGAAATTAATCATTTTCTGCTTGTACTGTGGTATCATTCTGGGTGATGGTAGGATGCTGTTCGGGGCTAAGGTTATACCCACCTGGGCTACATAATCCAAGAGATCCTCCATGTCTCTTTTCATGTAGCCCAGAGTGGTACATCTCAGGTCATTCACACCCACATGTACAATGACAGAGTCATATTTGTACCTGTTGTTGAGGGACCTGAGTGTGTGCATTATGTGGTGGATCCTGGCGCCTAACAGGCAGCTGACTGTTACTTTCTCCTTATTCAACCTAGTAAGTGAGTCATCAGTGTGCCTCACTATCAAGTCACCTATGACTAGTGTGTTGGGCATGCTGTTTTGCCTTAGGGGCTTTGGTTGAGTGGCACACTGTTTAGGAGAGTTATGTGTCTCGTGATTAGTGTTGTGTTGTGGTGGTCGAGTGCATTTCTGCTTTGGAGGTCTCTGCTGTTTGGATAGATTTTTATTAAGAGCCTCTGTGAAGGTGGGTATGTAGTTTGTGTTTTTATGTGAAGGCAGTGCTGGTGCATGTTCTGGAGGGCTATGTGTTCCATGTGGTGTGGTGCAGGTGCTGACTTTCTCCTCTTGACCAGCTATTCCGGTCTTGGTTGGAGAGTGCATGGCTTAAGTGCATCTCTCACAAGTGTGATTGTTGGGAGGTAAGAGGAGAGGGCTTTCAGTGTACATGAGGCAGTTGCTACATTGCCCCAGTATGCCCAAGTTCACTATGTTGACTGTATTAATAGTAGAAAACACAGGGAAATGATCTTTAGACATGCCTGGAGGGGTGGACATTAATAATAAGTACTGGAGCTGTTTCCTTGCAGAATGTTTAGTGCTGGTAGCACTTTTGTGTGCTACAATAATTAGTACAAGAAGTCTGGTAAAGTGCTAGACTAATAAGCTAGTAAAGGTGCAGGAGAGGAGTAGTAGTAGATCTAAGGGAAAATTTGAAGCGCAGACTTTGGCACCACAAAGAAGCTTACAAACAGTCCTGGATACAGCAAATTTGTATCTGGACTAGACTAGTTACAGGAAAGGTGGGGAAACAAGCACAAATGCAGGCTTTTAAACCATAAAGTTGAAAGAGATGGAAAAACTGCCCAAATGGCTAATAAACTACAATTTCTGGGCCAGAAACCACTTTTCTTGTGGTAGATAGGCTACTTAGTGCTTACCACTCTCACTGATAAGCTAGAAGTCTTTTCTCCAACACAGAAAGGCTTGGTGGGCTCAGAAGCTTACATACAGTTCTGGTTCTTTCATTTTCCTTAAGAAGTGCAATCACACTTAGCGGCATTGTTTGTCAGTCAGCACCTTGTATAATAATGACAGCAGAAATTACACCTGTGACACAACTGTGTGAGTATCACAAGTTGTAAAGACGTTGAGGTACACAAAAGAGAAGATGGGTAGACCATGGTTGGAGTTCCACATTTATTTTTTTTACTGAGAAACAATCATAATGAGTATTAGCAGAAATAATTTATATTCACTTTTGCCTGTGTCTTTTATGCATTGTTCACCTATGAGCAAACACGAATCACTGTTGAAGATACAAAAGAAGCATTGTTACTTGCAAAAAAGAAGCATAGTTACTTGCTTCACCTTCCTTTGCACAAACAGGCTAAGTGGCATTGTGCTGCCTTCATCACTCTGGACAGTACTTATTGAAAGAAACACACCTACTGCCTATCTTTCCTGTGGCACCAGGTGTAAGTTCATGACCAGAATACAGGTAAGCTAGGATTCTAATCCAACATACTCCATTTTTTATAATGGTGTCCCACTGTAATTAACAAACTGCACATGATACCATAATAACCAAAAAAGAAGTGTTACTTTCATTATGAAATGTCATGATTCAAGTGTGATGGGTCCGGACAATATGTCAGGACACTTATATTAGTTTAATATTGGAGTAGTGGGTTTATTAATACTATGATAAGAAGTAAATGTGTACCCGCAGATAGGACGACATCTTATGTTGTTCCTATTTTTATGGAGGGAGGTAAGGTTCATAGGTTCATAGGTTCATAGGTAGGTACTAGGCTATCGGCCCTGGGGCCTATACAAGCCCAGCCAAAAAGGTACCCTGGCTTTTGCCACCCAAGAAAATTATTTTCCTGTACCCCTGTCAAGCAGATCCACAGAGGTGATCCCCATGGTAAATTTCTTATTTCCCATCCAATCATCAAGATTTTTCTTGAAGAGTGCTAATGAGGAGCTTTGTTTGATATAGATAGGTAGTTTATTCCAGAGACTGGGAAGTCTCTGGAACAGGAATCTATCCCTCTGGCATGTTCTGTTTATTGTGGTGACAAGGTTTAGGTCCCTAGAGTGTGTAGCTCAGAGAGATTGGGATTTCAAGCTAGTTATAGCCAATTATCATCCAACAAGAATTACTTCTGTTATTGGAAATTATGTATATTGCAGTTGGATGATTTGGTTATCATTATTAGTAGTAAATCTAGACTTACTGATAATGATCACACTTGTGGAACTGGCATGTGATGGAGAACTGTTGTTACATAGACTGGACTCATGAGATAAATAGTGCTAGGCAAAGAGCAAATAAAACACATTTAGGAAAGGATGTGTTTATGGCTGTAAAGATCACTCACCCACTACGAAACAAGATGATGGCCCTGACAACTCTGGAATTCTGGATACAAGTATACAGCAATCTGAGGATTTGAAGTGTTTAGCGGGAAATAAAAAAGGAAAGAAAGGAGGATGTTCTCAACAAATAACAAGGAAGAAAAAGAAACTGATAAATGTCTGTAAAATAAAAAGAACACAAAGTAAAAAGGACTCAGCTTTGCTATATAACACATGGATTACAGTGAATGATAACATTTTTTATATCAGCAAACATTCAGTCTACAGAAAAAGGCAGCATGTTTTCAAAAGATTATATATTATATATAAGAGAAATTCGATTGAATAAAATGGTCTGTGTTATTGTGTATTTTTTTAATGATATGAATTCTGAAAAATCTGCAAAAATCTGGACAGTTGAGATTCATGTTTCAGTCTGTTAAAGAAGCATCCTTGGGTATTATCAGGGCCCATTGAAGCTATGCTCTTAGAGACCAGAGCTAGGACCTGCTCCCTATTGATCTCTGGAGTGTTTAGTTAGATGGTATTCCCTGGGAGGTAACTAGGGTGAGTAGGGGATAAAGTTGGAGATGAATTTGTGTGACAGTAGATTTACAATATCTCCTGGCTCCATGAATTTGTCTGCATTTACAGCCAGTTTTGCACAGTGCTGTTGCTGCCTTTGAAGCTTCTGACAGAATTAAAGAAGGGCTTTCTGTTTTCTTGGCCTGGGAAGCTATCTTTACCTCAAAATGGGCTTTCCTGGACTTAATAAGCCGTTTTGTTGTCTATTTATTTTGATAAGATAGAATTTTTTATTTTTTGAGGGTTTGTTTTCCTAAGTTTAGCTATGTCATTTTTTTTCTTTTGTTGCACAACTTGTTTAATTTTGGATTTAACAAGTGTGGTTAGTTTTTAGAGTTTTTTTTTTTGTCTTACTTCTGGTAGGTACAGTAGCCTCTATGCTGTCATTGTCATAGTTGTACAGTTTCTCTGTGAACAATTCTTCACAGGCTACTGTGTTATCTTGGTTTGGAGGGACTTGTTTTATTTGTGAGGTTATTGCTTAATAAAAGGTAGTTTGCCTTGAAATAATACAGAGTTGATTTTTATTTCAAAAGAGACCAGTTTGTGAACTGAACTTTCCAGAGAGGACATGACAGTGGGTAGGGTGCAGTGTTCTCCCATATCTGTGGGTTCCAGGTCCAATATGTTTGCACCTCTTCTGATTTAGCATGTTTGTGTTGACAAAAAACAGGAATCTCTGGGCCTGCAAATTTGGAGTCATGTAGGATTTCTGTTCTATAGGGGGGGTAATTAAAGTCCCCCATGAATATGGCATTTGGTTGAATAGTCCATTTTTCCAATAGTTTTCCTTGGACACAGAAGGTGACCTATAGTTTGTTAGGATATGGTATAGGACTTTGTTTATGGTAATCTCTATATGAAGGAACTCTATCACATTATCCTGCTTAACCAACATAGAATGAAGTTTGTTACTGATATAGATTGAGACACCTCCACCTTCAGTGCCTGTCTGGGTAGTTGCTGGTTTATATGGTTTAAAACTCTAAACAAAAAAAAATTCAAAATCCAAACTGTACTGAAAGAATTTGCAGCAATACATTTTGCAGAAAGAACTCCCCAAACAGAATTCTGCATGCAAATATAATGCTAAGCATAGCCTTCTACTTAAATAATTTTAAATACAGAAAATGACAGAATTCTAATCAATAAATTCAACATATGGAACACTTTTAAACGTTTACTTCTGAAGGTAAAATCCTAAACAAATAATTGAATACATAGAATGTTCTGTGCTGAACACAACTGATAGAATTACACACAGAGTATTCTACAGAATCAGTGCAAAACACATCATTCTTCAGATAGACTTCTAAGCACAGAATTCTATCTGAAGAATTATGCAGTTGAATTATACAGAAATAAATCTTAAATCAGAATCCTATAGACAGAATTGGTAAACCCAACATTCTTTATATTTCTAAACAAAAAAAAATCAAAATAAATATTTTTGCAGGCAGAATACTGGGGACTGTATTTTAAATATAGTTTTCTTCATTTTGTAAATAGAATTTTAAGTATAAAATTCTACATATAGAATTCTCAGGAAAGAATTCCATGAATAGCATTCTCCACAGCAAATTATAGATAAATATATCTGCATGTAGATTTGTAAACATACACTTTTACATGCAAAACTCTTAACAAATAAATTTACAGATAAAGCCTACTAAGAATTCCATAGGAAAAAAATGGAAAGAAAAAACTATATATATGGAGATCAACTCACTGAATTCTAAACACAGAATTCTACAGAAAGGATTCCAAACACATAATTCGACATGCAGAATTCTAATCATGGTAATTTGAGGACAGAATTCATAATGTGCCCTTACATGTTGCTATTTTCCAAAGTGTCAGGTGTCTGAGTCACAATACACCAAGGAACAGAACATCAAAGAACATTCCCAATAGGAAATCACTGCTGGTATGGTGGGCTTGGTGTCACTCTGTCTATTTATGTATTTTTTGAGACATGTAGAGGAATGTTCCTCCTACATTGATGGCACAACAGGGCTTGTCCCTGTACAAAAAAAAAAAAAAAAAAAAGAAAACACCACAATGTGAACTTTTACCATTTTGTGTGGTTTGAGCACTTGTTTCCAATTTTATATGCAAATTCTAATCTTCTTACAGTGTTCTGAGCACAGAAGTACTCAGAATTGTGCCAAACAAATATTCAAAAGATGAAATTCTAAAAAAATTCTAAAAGAGAGTTCTAAACACAGAAATCTAATGAATATGTATAATAGAGAATTCTAGAAAAATCATTTTAATTATTGAATTGTGCAGGGAGAATTCTACAGACTGTTTTCTAAATGTGGGACTCTACAGATAGAACCCTGAGAAAAAAATAAGAAGTGGCGTACAATCAATCAATGCTATGGCAATGATTCAGCTAGAAGTGTAAAGAAAACATGTTTGCATGTAATTCTCTAAGTATAATTCTGCAGATAAAACTCTTCCCAGGATTCAGCAAGCTCTGCACGGCATGCAGGAATAGTGCAGGAGCTGCTGGAGGAAATATGGCCGCCGAGAGATCCAGAAACAAGCTCCCGGGACGTGCACAAGCACTCCTGCACTATTCCTGCATGGACACAGCTCCTGTGTGCAAATTACCCCATTTGCAGTCGAAAACCATGCAAATGAGGTAAAGTAGTGATCCAGGAAGCTGGCAGCCATCCATGCAGGATTAGTGTAACCTGCAGAAATGTAGTCAGTTAGTAACTGAGTACATTTCTGCAAACTACAAAACGGAGCCATGACAGCTCTAAATAAATGGTGTATATAATGTGGAAGGCATGCCAATGGCCAAATATATGGCTATTGGCATGGAAAACAGTTTCAAAATAACAAAAAATAACTTTAATTTTTTTTGGCCACTTAAGCGTAGGGCAGCGGCACGCAAACGGGATCGGCTCAAAAATAAAACTAAAATCTTGAAAGAAGCTTTTTCTGCAAAATCACAATTTTGCCATTATAGTCAATGCCAGGCAGAAGACAACAAGTCCAGTGAATAGTGACTGCTAAGGGGGAAGGCTCAGTGTCAGACTTGTAACTAGGCATTAGCAGGCAATTCTATGCAAATGAGGGGAATGATACTGAATGACATATTTCCCCTCATGGCTAGCCTGCACCCAACCGTGTAGGTGCAAGTAAACCATGGAGCAAGCCTAAGAGTTAGCTGACATCATAGAGAGGTGTGTCAGGCATACTGTAAGCTTATTGGAGCTCTCTGACTCGGGATTGCCCTTAGCTTAGCAGATCTAAGGAAGGGGGAGTGTCTGAAGCTGCTTAACACTCTTTACATTACCTAAACGGTTGTGCATGCCACTCACTGGGTTTTAAACAAAAAAAAATTAAACCAGAAAATAGTATCTCCATTCACATCTGGGCACTGTGTTTGCACGGCACGCCTCGGGGCTTAAACAGGAAGGTAATGGGAAGGGAAAACAGCAGTAAGAAGGTAATCAAGGAGAACTAGCATAGCTGGTAGGTGAAATGTATCAGAATCAGCCAATTACACAGGCAGCAGCCCAGCCCACCATACTACTATAAACTATGCAAACACCTTTCCCTCTGGTTTTTCCCACAAACTCTACACTGCCGGTGTACACAAACGGGGAAATTTTACCTAACAAAAGCAACAAAATGATAGGGGGTGCATTCACTCTCATAAATCAACATGTGGAAGAGGCTGAGGGTGTTGAGGATGAGAATGCTGGTGACCAACCCACAGTGAGGAAAAGGAGAAGAGTGTTCAGACCCAGGGTAACCTTCCAGGGCCTACATGAGCTGGAGATAGTGGAGTGCTATAAGGTGGACAGGGACATTCTACTGCAAATTGTTGAGCTGTGCTGGCCACACCTCACACACAGAACCAACAGAGGGGAACCCATCCCAGTGGATTCCAAGGTATGTGTAGGCTTAAGAATACTAGCCACAGGTAACTTCCAAAGGCCAACTGGGGATATCATGGGAATCTCACAGGCATCAGTATCCAGGGTACTCAACCAGTTCCTGGATGACATGTCAGCACATGCTGGTGAGCACATATATTTCTTCAACACCCATGAGCCATTGACCAGCAATATGCGTCACTTCCACCAAATAGCAGAATACCCTGAGTTAGTGTAGTGGGTGCTATAGACTGCACATGCATACACATCAAAGCACCACCCAGTGAGTGGGGTAGGGTCTACATAGACTACAAGAGCTTCCTCTCCATCAATTGCCAGGTCACATGCGATGCCCAGGGCATTATAATGAATGTGTGTGCTGACAGCCCTGGAAGCTATCACAACTCCCACATCTGGCATATGACACAGCTGTATCAGAGATTTGCCAATGGGGACATCCCATATAGCTACCTAGTAGGGATGCTGGTTCTGCACTGGAGTCGTGGCTGATGACACTGATCAGAAATGCACACACACCAGAACAAGAACTCCATAATGAGGCACACACACAGACCAGAATCATAATAGTGCATGTGTTTGGGATACTCAAGTCACAGTTCCAGTGCCTGGACATATCCGGTGGACCCTTGCATTACTCGCCAGCTACATGTACCCAAATTGTCATTGTATGTGCAATGCTACACAATATGATCCTGCAGAAACAACTGTAGCAGGAACAGCATGGGGAAGGGCCACACAACCCCCACCATTGCCAAGGCCTGCACAGTCACAGAGTGACTCAGAGGAGCAACAACCTGAGCCTGCCCCAGTAGGCAGAAGGAGGCATGCCCAGTATGCCCAGGCCATGGCAAAGAGGCAATGCATAGCACATACACTGACATGGTAGGAACCCAGGGAATGACACCTCACTCCGACTTGCACATACAGTAAAGGGGATGCCAAACATGACACAACCTTTTCTTAACCATGTATAGGGAGTGTACTATGTGCATCTGAAATAGTCAGCCCTCCAGCACCATCCTCAATACTGGCACAGCCACAAGGTAAGTCACACTCACTATCAATTTCTGAATGAAGTAGTATGTTCTGCTACCTGTATGTATGGTATGGATGTGAGCATGTTAGGGAATTGGGTGGCTGAATGGGATGCCAGCAGATAGTAGACACCTATATTGGCAGCATGAAATCCTTAACTAATACTGGTGTCAACACAGTAGGCAGTACTAGACAAAGTGACAAAACCCACTGCAGGACATGTGGTGGGTCAAATGTGTGTCCACAGGACACACACATGCATGTCAGTGAGGCTTACATACCCAACAACAGTATCAGCCAGCAGGACAGGTGTAGGCAAACACAAAAAAGGCTGTGCTAAGGCCTCTGATTAATGTGCATGGAGAACAGCCCCCCTGCAGACCTACACAGACAGACTGCAACAAGCCAGGCAGTGAGATGTTATTTCTGAAGGGTAAGAAGACTGAAACTGAAATGTAGGTCAATAAAACCTAAGAACTGTAGTACACTGATATGCTTCTAGTCTGCATGATAGGTCAAAATACAGAATGAAATATAGTACCTGTAATACCAGTACAGTCATAGCAAATGTTTACAGTTGTCAGGTGTGCCCCCCCACAATCATATGTAGAAATATAGTAAGATGTATGTGTAGGTATAATAACAGTGGAACACAGATTACCTGAGCTGGCTATAGTAACAGAATAGATTGTAGCATGTGTACAATATGCAGGGCTCTGTGTGTTAGATTGTTCTGTGTTGTATATTGTGTCAAAGTGGTCACCATGTAGGCATGGAGGGTTGTGTCCCGGTGGCCAATGGCCAGTAATGTTGATGACATGGCCAAGTTCTCACAACTGCAGTGCCAAACACAATGCATCCCAGATAGACACAATCCAGCAGTATTTATTTATTTATTTGCATTTGTTTACTGGGAAAGTCTGACTGGACACAGGTCCTTTTTCAGCAGAGGCCCGGGAAGAAAAGCTCCACAGAAAGATATGGTAGCTGGTAAACAATAACAATCAGTGTATGTATACAGTAGAGGTGATCATGACATAGAGAAACACAGGAGTAAATTAAGTACAATTGAGTAATCCATATTAATTGTTCAGATGTAATATCTGTCACCATCTGAAAGATGGATATGTCATGAATGTGGGCCCAGGCATACAAACAGTACTCAGATCTAAGTACCCTAAAAAGAGAGTGTATAAAATGTTACTGTCAAATGGACACACCTTTAGAATTGTACATACAGGTTAGCAGCACATTAGTTGACTGTGTAGTATGGAATACTGATGTCATCTGGCCAAACAGTGGCAGACTGCAAAAGGCACAGGTATGAAGTACTGAGAACAGTTGTGTTGCTAGTTGTAAGCAGCACCCTGCCAGCATCCACACCAATGGATCAATACAGACAGAAATTATTGACATTAACACCTTGCACACCTACCCTGTCACCTCAGGGGAATATAGTGACATGCAGCCTGGGACAGTAGAAATGACACAATGCACCAGCCTGCTACAGATCGCCTACATCACTACCAAATGCCCTACAGTCCTCTGTCAAAGGCCTGTGTCTCACCCGTGCTGCCAATGTATGTTATCTCATGGACTCCCAAATAACAACATAACACAGTCCACAGAACAAAATTGCAAGTCCATGTTCACAAATCCCAATAGCATGTTCACCATGTCCTACAGCATGAACTGTGGACCAAGCCCTAAATACTGCTGGGTGAAGTGATAACTATAGGGATATTTATCAGATAACATTTGCATAATGTTTGGAAGAGGATAGAATAACAGAGGGGGATGGGGTAAAAGCATGGATGCCATGGAGTGTGTGAAGTCTAAAACTCAGATGTGTGTACATAATATCCCTGCCTTCAAACACAGGAATGGGTGGCTAAAAACCTGCTTGTAAATGACAGTGTGAATGGGGTAATAACCAGAAATATAAGCCCTGCCTCTGGGTAACCTGTGTGAATCTATACAGCTGTGAGGTATGGCCACAGCAGGATATGGCCATTCTGTCATGTTGATGGATGTACAAGCATGGGATCCCCAGCCACTGCAGTACCAAGGTGCTGAAACATTTACACAGACCCATCAGCAAGTGTCTGCAGCTCCTCCTCCAGAATGACATGATTGTGCAAGAATATGTAGGCTGAAGACCACAATACTGGACACAGCTTCATTCATCTTATGTTCCCCAGGAAATTACTGCAAGCAAATATGTATAACTGTCAGTGGTTGAGGATATGAAACATCACAGTGTAAAACAGTACATACATCTGAATGCTAACACCAAAACCATGTGGCAGAAGCAGCACAGACACAATTAGTTACAGTATCCCACTATCCTTTGCCCATTGTGACCCCATATTTTCAACCAATCTACAGATATCCTGTAGAAACCGGTTGCTAGCTGTAGGTGTAGAACATAAAAGCCTGTACTGGAGTACAACCTACATGGAATGGATTCACACATTTAATCCAGAAGGTCATAATGGGCTGGCTCCCACACTTAGAAATGAAGCCCATGTCTGGAAAAAACAGTGGACTATACATATCTGTCAGTCGCAGATGTTTGTGCACACACTCCACATTGCACACCAGCCATGCTTTGCACACGCATCATATAGGAATACACACATATATCCAAGGACAACACACTATAATAGGCCAAACTTACATATACATAGATGTGGAAGAGAGTGACAGACAGTGACAATGAACTTCCTGTCATGAGGCCTGTCCCACCCAGCACACATCCAATTGGCCAATACCACATGATGTGCAAATGTTAATCACTGTAGACATTTACTTCTGGTATCCCTCAACACTATATTGTCTGTGGTGCTTGTGATAACTGTGTAACATGACTGTACAAGTCATTATTCATCTAGCAGTTGTATACACATTCCTGTTAAATCTAAACCTGTGTGTGACTGAGTATTGTGTGTGTGCCTCTAGATGAATAATGTATGGCCCATTCACACACACTGTACTTCCCATTGCCCTACTTTGACAAGCCTGCTGATATCATTCACCTTGAAATACACCTTTGTGAAAATAATAGCCCTATATGCTCTGTGGTGCATGCTATAACTGTGTACTGCTATAATATGATGTACTAATTAGGTAGGAGTTCTAATCCCAGACATGGAGACTGTGTGTGTTTGGTTTTGTGTGTGTGTGTGTGTGTGTGTGTGTGTGTGTGTGTGTGTGTGTGTGTAGGGATCAATGCTTTTGAGGCCATTCACAGTCACTACACTTTCCATTACCCTACTTTGGCAAGCCCGCTGATGTCATTCACTTTGAAATACGCCTTTGGGGAAGGAAATGCCCTATAAGCTCTGTGTCACGTGCTATAACTGCCTACTGGTAGAGTCTGATGTACTAGTTAGGTAGAAGTTCTAATCCCAGACATGATGACTGTGTGTGTGTATAGGGATCAATGCTTTTGAGGCCATTCACAGTCACTACACTTTCCATTACCCTTCCTTGGCAAGCCTGCTGATGTCATTCACCTTGAAATACACCTTTGAGGAAAGAGTAGCTCTATAAGGTCAATGACATGTGCTATAACTGTGTAATGCTGTAGTATGATATACTAGTTAGGTAGGAGTTCTAATCCCAGACATGACAACTGTTAAACTCTGTGTGTGTTTGTTTGTATGTGTAGGGATCAATGCTTTTGAGGCCAGTCACAGTCACTACACTTTCCATTGTCCTACTTTAGCAAGCCTGCTGATGTCATTCACCTTGAAATACACCTTTGAGGAAGGAGTAGCCCTATAAGTTCTGTGGCATGTGCTATAACTGTGTAATGCTATAGTGTGATGTACAAGTTAGGTAGGAGTTTTAATCCCTGGCATGGCAACTGTGAAACTCTGTGTGTGTGTGCTTGCTTGTCTGTGTGGGGATCAATGCATTTGAGGGCATTCACAGTCACTACACTCTCCATTGCCCTACGTTGGTAAGCCTGCTGATGTCATTCACCTTGAAATACACCTTTGAGGAAGGAGTAATCCTATAAGCTCCATGGTGCGTGCTATAACTGTGTAATGCTGTAGTGCAATGTAGTAGTTAGGAAGGAGTTCTAGTCCCAAGCATGGTAACTTTGAATCTGTGTGTGTGTGTGCGTGTGTGTGTGTGTGTGTGTGTGTGTGTGTGTGTGTGTGTGTAAGGATCAATGCTTTTGAGGCCATTCACAGTCACTACACTTTCCATTGCCCTACTTTGGCAAGCCTGTTGATGTCATTCACCTTGAAATACACCTTTGGGGAAAGAGTAGCCCTATAAGCTCCATGGCATGTGCTATAACTGCATAATGCTGTAGTGTGATGTAGGAGTTCCAATCCCAGCAATGGAAACTGTGAAATTCAGTGTGTGTTTGTTTGTCTGTGTAAGGGATCAATGCTTCTGAGACCATTCACTGTCACTACACTTTCCATTGCCCTACTTTGGCAAGCCTGCTAATATCATCCACCTTGAAATACACCTTTGAGGTATAACTAGCCCTATAAGCTCTGTGGCGCATGTGATAAATGCAGTACACTGTAGAAGCAATACATAGCTAGGTAGTGGTTTGAATCTCAGCACTATCAAGTGTGTGTATGTATGTGTGTGTGTTTATTAGTATCCTGTGTGGAGGTAGCTGTGATTGTGTAATAACAGGACTCATTGTGGGACGGGTTTTGCAAATTTCTTATATGGAGGACCTGTTATGTCACAATGACCACCTTACAAGGACAACAGATATCAAACAGCACAGAGGCTGATGTAGACAATCCATACCCCTACATTTGACATTATGGATTGGGGAGCAATGTAGGCAAACCTTGTATTACCCAGAGAACACTCTCCACCCATGTCTCATACACAAACACACTTGACTAAACAACAACCACTATGTTGGTAGTTACCTGTGTAATGCCCACAGATAGTAACCATGGTGCGATTGCAGTGGACTACAGAGGACACAACACCCTGTTCCATCCTTACAATAGGCAAATAATTGCTTTCAGTGGTCTTTTGCTATACTCCCCATTGGATACCTGCAAGAACTTTAGAGTCAGAAAATGTAACCCACAAAGGAAATACCATGCCTTACATACATGCCCTGTATGGACAGATGCCACTAACACCAGTGAATACCTGTATCATGCTGTCAATGTAGATGCAAGATTAACCTCACTTCTATAGCCAGTTCTAATCACATGAGGTCAGGAATGTCACATCAGATGATAATCTGTCCACACAACTTGCCCCAGATATCCCAAGTACACTTCCACATGCCACAGAACATGCATGTGGGACATGTGCACATCCCAGACACTGTCCATGGTATGGAATATAGAACACATACACAGCAAGCATTGCACAGCACTGGCCACCCACAATAGTAAACAAAAACTTGGTAGAGAAAACCACTTTATAAAGCAAAGCTTTCAGGCAGAACCCTTCTTCAATACTAAAACATAGCATCAAACATTTCACACTTTAAATACAGGTCATCAGTCACATGATCAGCAGCCAAAAGAAATCATGTGACCACAAAAACAAAATAAAATACAGAGTATAAAACACAGAATGTAAACATATTACAAAACTTTAAAGCATAAAAGTCTATCCTATATAACATACATAATTCATGGACAACCTAGTCCAAATATCAGACATATAGAAAATATTTGCTGTCTTATGGATGTAATATTGAAAAATAATATATTTTTGTTTAATGACACTCTGTTCCTTCAGCTTACTGGGGTAGCTATGGGTACCTCGGTAGCCAACACATATGCCAACTTGGTCCTTTATCAATGGGAAAAGAATCATATATATAATGAAAGTAATCCTTTTGTTGATAAAATTTGCTTTTTCCAACATTTTGTGGATGATTGCTTTATGATATGGGGTGGTACATTGGATGAGTTAAATGAATTTTTGACTTTTTTGAATTCAACTACGAGTTTTTTAAAATTTAAAATGGAAACATCTGATAACACTATAGTTTTTTTAGATGTTAGGTTACAGATGCATGAAGGCGTTCTACATACTAGTTTACATAGGAAAGATGTTTATTCTGGTAGATATACCCATTTTGGTAGCATGCATGCACCGCATATATTTAAAGGCATTGTTAAGTCTCAGTTTAGTAGAGTAAGCAGGTTAAACACTGATGACACTGTTTTCTCCTGGCAATTGGAGGATATGATAAAATATTTTATATCTAGTGGATATGATGAGCATCTTCTATCTGGTTTGAAACATAATGTGATGATAGATAGAGAGATATGCTTAAAACCGACATTTTTAGAAGGTTTGGCTGGTACAAGTAATGACTATGTAAGGAATAAATCTGAGACAGCCATTAGATATATTACTTCATTTAATGTAAAGTCAGGTCTTACCAAACAAATTATATTTAAAAATTGGGCCATCCTTATGGCCTCTGGTGAGTTGAAGGCTATCTTGGGTGATAAACCACGCTTTGCATATAGAAATATGAAGACACTTAAGAGCATGTTATGTTACAAGGATTCTAGTAGATCCATGCACATACCCTTTTCAGTGAAATATGGCACTTTTAAGTGTTTTAATTGTATGTGTTGTGCTGATATTATTAGTAATGATAGTGACACTTTTATACATTCCACTCATGGTAATGTTTTTAAGTTTAACGTATCAGCCACTTGTATTACATCTTCTGTGGTCTATTTGGCTACATGTGTCTCCTGTCCTTCATTTTACGTGGGTAAGACTACCCGTAAATTGAAGGAGTGTATTACTGAACATAAATCGGAGATTAGGAGATGCTATGATAAGAATGCCTTGTATAAACATATATCTATTTTTGGTAATGAACATAAATTTAAGTTTAGGGTGATTGATATTGTATATCCTACATTAAGGGGTGGTGATATCAATAACCATTTAGAGACTAAGGAATATGAATGGATATTGCTGATTCACCACCAGATTTGAACAGTATGGTTAGCCTTAAACCGATACTAGTTAAACTACAAAATACCAAATTGTGATGTAATTGTCCATGAATTATGTATGTTATACAGGATAGACTTTTATGCTTTAAAGTTTTGCAATATGTTTACATTCTGTGTTTTATACTCTGTATTTTATTTTGTTTTTGTGGTCACATGATTTCTTTTGGCTGCTGATCATGTGACTAATGACCTGTATTTAAAGTGTGAAATGTTTGATGCTATGTTTTAGTATTGAAGAAGGGTTCTGCCTGAAAGCTTTGCTTTATAAAGTGGTTTTCTCTACCAAGTTTTTGTTTTATATCAGTTTTGCAGCTTGTTTTTCTTCTTCACCCACAATAGTAACCCAGATGAGTGGATGGTGAATACAATACCCACCTGTGTGGGCCAGTCTAGAACACTACACCCCTGAGTCACACTGCAGACCATTGTCATATGTTCTGATGCTAAGGTATACCCTTTGCCTAACCTTGTACAACCTTCTTGCACAGTCAACCACTACACACCTGTGAAGCAATGAACCCATGCATGTCAGTACTGGCAAATCTGTGTCTGTGCCTTTGTGGAGATTAATGACTTGGAAGCTATTCACACACACTACACCTCCCATTGCCCTACTGAAGCATGCCTTCTGATGTCAGTCACCTTGACATACCATTTGCCCATATATCAGACTGATAACCTCTGTGGTGCATGTGATACCTGCCTGTTACTGTAGTGTAGCAAACTAGTTGGTTAGGAATTCCAATCCTGACCCTGCCAACTGTGATAATGTGTGTGAGTCTCTGAGAAAGTGTGGTTGTGTCATCCTTGACACCTGCTTTTGTGGACAGGCACATGTACTACACCTACCTTAGCCCTCCTTTATCACTTGTGCTGATGTCACTCACCTTCAAATATACCTTTGGACAGCTTTCTAACACATAAGCTCTGTGGTGCATGCAATAACGACATAAAAATGTAATAACAATACATAGTCAGTCAGTACTGGTAAGTATGTGACACAAACATGCTCTTAGCTCTTGCTCTCCTACCCCCTTCCTTTCTTACTTTGTCTCTGTCTGTCTCTCTCTCTCACGCCCTCTCTGGTGGATGTGAAAAAGTACACCTGTTTTGCTTAGGCAGCAGCTTGTGTTTTGTAATTGATGCTCGTGATCAGCTGATGGCCTATGCACAAATTGTAGTCC
>NC_056726.1:735413234-735423234 GCF_019279795.1 Protopterus annectens | reverse complement strand
CCCTCAACCTTCTTCATTACCTAGAGGAAAACAGTTTTTGTACTTACTTTTCTCACTTGCATAGAGCTCTTGCACTCACTTTCTTCACTTATCTAGAGTATTTTTTTTTTATTCAGGCATGTCCAAGGGTCAGCTCCCAGTGTTCTCTCCTGTCTATCTGATGAATCTGGGCATCTTGAGGCAATGTAGAAATTGACTCATGTACACAGACAACCCTCTCCTCCTACCACTCAACACTACAACCTGTGAGAGATGCACTCATCTAGCTAAACTGGAGGTAAAGCTCTCTCCAACCAAGACTGAACTTGACAGCCCAGGATTCCCACTCCTCTTTTCTTGATGTACTGGAAAAAAATTAGGGTTCAACCAAGCCACCTAATAATGGGCGACTTCAACTACCCCACCATTAGCTGGGAAAACTACTCATGTACCAACTCCTTAGCTCAATGCTTTCTGGAATTCATAAACTCCAATGCCCTGGATCAACTTATCCACACCCCCACCAGGGCAACAATATCCTAGACCTAGTCATTACCAACATGAGTGACTGGTGTTCCACAGCTGAAGTTAACTCCTCTTTAGTCCGATCCGACCATAAGCTAATCACCCTTGATATCCACATCCCGCCCCCACCCCCCTTTAAGAAAACCATGGTAAAAAAATTCTCCAATGCCAACTTCATGCTTCTTTAGACAGAAGTGGTGAACTTCATGACACCCATGCAGATGGACAATAAAGTTACAACTGCTGAATCCTACACAAATGCACTCCATAAGGACTTACACGAGTGCATGGATCATGCTATCCCAAACAGAACCAAGATGCTATCCTCCAAAAAAAGGAAGCTAATCTGGTGATCCCCTGCCATAAACAAACTGTACAACAGAAGGAAGAAACTGTTGCAAAACAGAGTAAAATCCCATGAGTGGAGGAGCTCCCTTGTCAGCCTAAGAAGCTGATATCCCTTATAAGATCCTCCAAAGCTAGTTACGAAAACAAAATTGCCACTAATTCTAAGGACAACCACAAAGCATTCTATAGCTATGTCAAGAATCTTGATGGCAACACCCAGATCTGCTCTGAGTTACAGCATAATGGCATGAAAATTACAGAACCAACTGATATTGCCAACATCCTGGCAGATAGGTTCAGTGCTAACTTTACATCCCCTTCACCCCCCTAAAGTGCCCATATCTATACTGGAAGAATGCAGAGTCCTTGTTATCACAACTACACAGGTAAAAGCTGCACTTTCTAAATCCAAAAACACAGCATCCATGGGACCGGACAACATCCCAGGCTGCATTTTACATAAACTTCAGAACGAACTGGCTTCCACCTAGGCACCATGTTCAATAATAGCCTCACATCAGGCTTTGTGCCCACTGAATGGTGCACAGCAACAGTTATCCCACTCCACAAAGGGGGAGCCACCACAGATCCCGGGAACTCTCGACCTTTTAGCCTGACGAGCCTGGTCTGCAAGGCCATGGAACGTATCATCATGGAACTCATAAACAAAGACATTGGTAACCTCCAAACTCTGGATACCACCTAGTTCAGGTTTGTGAAAGGCAGATCATGCCTCCTGAACCTGATCAACTTCTTTGAGGCAGTCACCAAAGCTGTAGATGAGGGTAAGGTGGTTCACACAGCCTATCTTGACCTCAGCAAGGCTTTCGACACCATCCCCCATTCTGGAATTATAGCTAAGCTCACTAAACTAGATATAAATCCCTACGTCACAAGATGGGTTGCCAACTGGCTCACTGTCAGAACCCACACTGTAAAAGTTGCAGACTCCAAATCTGACCTCTAAGCAGTGACAAGTGGAGTACCACAGGGTTCCATCCTGGGACCTCTCCTGTTTGGTTTCTACTTCTCTGAAGTACAGGCTAACACAGAAGGCCACTGGCTAATGAAGTTTACAGATGACTGCAAACTAGGAGCCATAGTCAAGCCCCCAAATGATGTGGACATCCTACAGAAGGGCCTCGTTGAGACAGATACCTGGTGTCAGAGCCATGGCCTCAAGGTCAATGCCAAAATGTGCAGTGTCATCCCCTTTAGTAAAATCTCTGTACCCATGAACTACCACATAGGCAGCAATCTACTTAACACCAAATGTATGATAAGAGACCTTGGGACCCAGGTGGACAGTAGTCTCTCCTTTGATAGTCACATCGCCACAGTAGTCAGGAAGTCCTTCTACGTGGCACTCCTCATCATAAAAGGGTTCTCATCCAGGAAAAAAGAGGTCATTGTTCCCCTCTACTCGACACTCATTAGACCCATTATAGAG
Organism: Protopterus annectens; assembly: GCF_019279795.1. Taxonomy (NCBI): domain Eukaryota; kingdom Metazoa; phylum Chordata; order Ceratodontiformes; family Protopteridae; genus Protopterus; species Protopterus annectens. The sequence continues at coordinate 735,420,932 of NC_056726.1, read as the reverse complement.
TACAACACCCCTTTTGGAATGTACCTCACAAGGCATCTGCAGCAGCTGGAAAAGCCACAGAAGCACCTCACAAAGAGGATTACTGGCGTCAAACAAATGCCCTACACTGACCACTTCAAAAAAACTCCAGGTTTACTCCATAGCATATCACCTACTCCGAGGTGATCTCTGCCTAACATATAAAGCTATGTCAAACCCAGAGCTGTTGGACATGCTACACCTAAAGAAATACCAATCTTTCCGAGCTACAAGCTCTAGGGACCTAAACTTTGTCCCCACAATAAACAGGACATGCTGGAGGGATAGATTCCTGTCCCAGAGACTTCCCATACTCTGGACAGGCTACCCATCTATGCCAAGCAAAGTTCTTCATTAGCACTCTTCAAGAAAAATCTTGATGAGTGGATGGGAAATAGGAAATACATCCTGGGGATCACTACTGAGTCTCTGCTCAACTGTGGCACAGGAAAATAACTTTCTTGGGTGGCATAAGCCAGGGAACCTTGTTGGCTAGCCTTACATAGGCCCTTGGGCTAATAGCCTAGTACCTACCTATGAACCTATGAACATATGAATAGTGTCTGTGTGTTTGTAGACCTGTAGTCAAGAATACCCTGAGGCCCTTCATACCCACCACACTCCCCATTGCCATAGTTAGATGTGCTGCTGCTGTACCGGACATTACATGCACCTTGTTACACTCTTCTCCCTAAGGCTATCTGGAGCTTGCAGTACCAGCACAACACTGTTGTACAAATGGGTTGATAGGCATGGGATATCCTCTGAGTTCTTGCAAGTGTGTGTATGTGTGCATGTGTGTATATTTGTAGAATACAGCATTCTGAGGCCACATTCTCCTAATACAGTATGCCTTGCTACACAGTATTAGGGATAGTGATGTTGCTGACCATAGGAGAGCCATGGCAATGCATCACCCTTCTATCCTTGTGGCATGTGCATTAGATGCATATTCCTGTAGTAGCACTATTTGTATAGAAAAGAGGTTGTATTGTAGTCCTGGTCAATGTGTGATGGTGGGTATGTCAGAGTGTTAACATGGTTTCAGTGAGTGCAATATCCACTGTGGGGTGTGGGTGCTGGGTATACTGTCTGTACACTAAGGTACCCCCAGTACAAATCCCATGTACCACTTATGGGGACCACTGTCACCATCAACCATACAGGTAACTGATAACACTATCCAGCCCAGTTATACATGTGCTGTGTGCAACTTATCTGTAACAGCATGGACACAGTGACAAGGTAGCTAGCACTGATAAGCCCAGGTCTCTCAGATGTGTGTATGACTGCTATGTGTTTGTCAATGTGTATATGACAGTATGTCACACTATGTATTGTCCATAAACATCCAGTGCATCCCCCATTACCATACTGTACAGGCCTGGGGACGTTCTTCACGTAACATGTAACCTGGAACACACTTCATCCTAAAAGCTGTGTGGTGTGTGCAATTAAGGCCACTCACATCAGTAGCACTACATACCTAGGTAGGAGTTCTAGTCCCAGTGTTGCCAAGTAAGAGTGTTTGTGTATGTGAAGGAATCTACTTCCATTTGCAGAACATACATGTCCCAGGAGGTCCTCTGTCCGAGAACTGCCTAGCAAATGCTAACATTTCACAGGTATCATCCTGTGTAAATACATTCCATCACAACTAGTGGTAGATGTGTAAATGCCCTCTTCCCCACTATATAGGGGTTCAGTGATTCTGGGGTTTGTATATAGCTGGGTGTGGCTCTTGTGGACACAGCCACCATCATTGCAGTTACTGTTGAGTGTATCTCCCTGCTTAGCTGGCTGTAATACTGTACAGTTCATGTTACCAGGTTAAGTAGTTGTCTATCACACTATCTGCAGTTCTACAGCACTTCTCACCCTCCAAAGGGAAGGGTTGTACCACTCACACAATCACACCTATGTATACTGAGTTGAGGATTGCACTACATTGGGGAAATGGACATATACCCTGCCAGTGCCATCATCAATGATATTAAACTAGCAGACTGCTCATTTCCCAATGTGTTGTTGTGCCTATTATGTCTTGGTGGAATTACATTGGCTAGAATGGGTTCCCTGCACAGGTACATACATCCATGTGCACAGTATTCTCTGTGTATTGCATCAACACCAAATCCTATGTGTGTGTTATACACAAACATGTGGTGTGTACCACCCAGTACACTTAGCATTGTCCACTGTAGAAGGGCTGCTGATATCAGCCACCATGCACTCACCTGTATACACCACTCCCAGACCTATCAGTCATGTGGTACACATAGTAACTGTTATGCAGACCTGTGACATGTGTTTACCTGTACCCAGGATATGGCACAGCCAAGGTGTCACCACAATGAGATACCCCTTGTAGGATACAACAGCAGACCATCATCCTGCTGACACATGGACACCTACAACACAAACCACTCCCAGACCTATCGGCCATGTGGTACATGCAGTAACTGTTATACAGACCTGTGACATGTGTTCACCTGTACCCAGGATATGGCACAGCCAAGGTGTCACCACAGTGAGATACCGCTTGTAGGATACAACAGCAGACCATCATCCTGCTGACACATGGATACCTACAACATAAACCGAATACATTATGGAGACCACAATCACTCAGTGTTAATAGCAGCTATAATGCATCATGGCTGGACAGCTACACTTCCTGACATGTAAGCATTAAACTTTACTGCTGACAACATGTTACACAACATTAGATTGGTACACCATAGTACCATCACTCTTTGCATCAGAACCAAATTAGCATGTCCCTGCATTGATGTTATGGATGACAGGGATGTGGCACAGGTAGCATTATATGCACAGGGTGTGTTGTTGGTTTGCTAGGGACCTAGGCTGTGCCATACGTTTGACGCCATATATGTGAGTGAGGGGGATTAATTATTAATTTGGCTGTGGTGATGTGGTGTGTGTAGGTATGGGGTCGCCCTAGCTGTGTTGGTATTGTGTGTGTGTATGCATGCACACAGTTCTGCCATGTGCCTGCCCTAGACAAGGGTTTGTTGGACAGCTGCAGACCATATCTGTCAGGGTGTGCAGTTTACTGTCTCCAGCCACAGATACAAGAACTTTGCCTGACAGGGAGTCCATGGGCACCACCAGGTACAAGCCACAATATGGTATTTTCCCCTGATGATGACATATGTCCACTGGATCTGGGTCCCTCTTGGGACAGGCTAGGGCCATGTGCATGTGGCCTGTTGTGGTGTGGTGTGGACAGCAACCCACCTGCAGTGCTGGGGCTGGTACTCCCACTACGGGAGTGCCTCTGTGTTCTGGCACATCCACATTGACCTCCAGCTGTTGGTGTTGCTAGCCTACATCCATGAGGCCGTCACACCACTCCCACCATATGCTCGAACATGGACATTCCACGGTCGAGGATTCCCACCATCTCTTACCCAACTATATATCCATGGCCTCTGAAAAATAATGGGGGGCACCTGCAAGATCACGGATGTTGTCAGTAACAGCTGAATGAATAGCCCTCTGCAGCCTCAGAGCCTGTCTGGTGTACCGTTCCATATGTGCCTGCAAGTCTGTGATGGCCTGAAACATGAGTCTAGTGGTACCAGATGTGGCACATCTGCCAGAGGCATGATGACCAGCAGTCCTCCAAAAATCACCCCGGTACATCTGCCTATGTGGTACCCCGCCAGACATCTGGCTATTGATGCTATGTCCAGACACATGTGCCATAGATACCACACTGTCCTGTCCCATGTCACCAACAGCCAACTGTCCTTCAGCTATGGCCACTGGTGATGGGGTATGTATAGGCATTATGACTGTGTTCAGGGATAGGGTGGATACAAGTGGGATGTCAAATGATGGCTCAGCTTCAGCCCCTGACAACTTCACCTGTGCCTCAACACACCTATCATAATTTTCAGTGTTTGGATGTACACCAACATCAGATTGCCTGCAGGAGGGACCCTGACCCACCACGCCACCTGTGAGGGGAAAACAAGAAATGCACTTTAAGACCTGTATGTCATTGCTTAACAGTACACCCCCCACCCCACACACACACACACACACACACACCCTGACATTCCCCCATACTATTTACCTGTTACAGAGTTTAGAAAATGTCCCTAGTTCTTTCTCTTAACTTCCCCATCCTGCATCAGTCTTGATTAATTACAGTCAATAATACCAATCCTTAATGTAACATTCTTCTAATTGCTCAGAAAAGTGATCACAAAACATGACCTGTTATTCCATTACCTCTTTAACTTGATTGGAGTCATTGTTTCAAAGACTCCCTGATGTCGTCCAGTGTTCACCCTGTGTTTGTCCAGACGTCTGGACTATAGTCCCCATATGTTATGGGCTACTACAGTCACTCAATAATGTCCCGCACTGGAGTGTCATACTAAACTGTTGTTCAGTAGATGCAAGATCTGTTGCTCTATTAACTTATTATGTGGACTACAGTAATATTTCAAAACACTCTGTGGTGTCATCTAGTAATTCCCCAATGCATTTTTAATGCTGCATACATGGCCATTATTTCACCTTTCTGCTAATTGCAATTAAAACAGTATCCCTGGTGTCTAGTTTTCCCTCCCAAAGCATCTTTCATTCTGCAGACTTTATTATACAATCAGCTGTCCTGAGATTACATGTCAGAAAATTATTCCTGGTGTCTAATGTGTCTGTCCATGTCCATGTACTGCACGATTTCTAAGGGAAGTTGAGAGGTATGAAAAACCCACACTCACACATGTGCATATATGGGCACAATCCAAACACACACACACATACACATGTGCATTCTACATACATCTACCCCCCTCCACTCCACCAGATAGCACTTACAGACAAATTAACCCTCCTTAGACACACACACATACATACACACTTACAGATCAGGTTACACAAAGATATTACACACAGACCTCTCATTACCCATCTGTCAACATGCATGACACATGGCACTCAACAGCATACAGTGCAGCTATAGTCAATCCCTGCTAACAACATTATACATCTCTGTGATGCATGGACTGTGTTAGTAGGAGATGCCCATTCCCCTGGAACACACTGTACCCATGAACACAGTATTGCTGTGCACCTGTTCGGACCATGGCATGTACTGTGCACCATGCCTAACAGGTGTAAACACCATTGCTGAATGTGTATATGTGTGTCAGTTATGTTAGCTCTGCCGTTCACAGTCCCTGTGTGTTTGTCCGACACATACCTGGGATGATATGTGGACAGATGTCATTTGTGAATGCCTGATGTCTGATTTACAGATCTCATCATCAGTGGTGCATGTATGGCCAATAAAATACAATTACACTGACAACCTTCAAACCTTACTGTGGCTATGGGGAGAGCACACACCCTTATTGATATGGCACCATCTTCCTTGATATGACATGGGGCCAGATTACTGCATATGTTAACATTACAAGAACCTGATATGTGACATATGACCTGTGCAATCAAATGCAGTATCAAACAAATGTGTTAGTTGTGCGGATACTATTGAGATGCATAACATTTGTGGGTGCATATGTGTGCACACCTTTATCATGATGGTTTGTTGTGCCTACTTTTATGTGTACTACAGCAGTCACTATTCCTGGAAGAGGTATACTAGCATGGGCCATCTGGATTTGCCAGTATTTGGTCACTCTGCCCGACAAATTTCCCCCAACTCTGCATGATTGCAAGGTCAACTCATGTGCACAACCCTTGGAGGTCACACAGTGCCATTACTATTGCTGTGGAGTCAGGGTTATGTCTGGCACAATTCATGACCTTGACTGTGTGCAGATACAGCCATTCTTAGCGAGCTTTGGATCTCTGCTTCATTGCACTATGTTTCAGGATGACACCCCCTCCCCACCCTCAGCCTTTTTGCAGATGCTTGACAGCTATGGCCTACACATCTGTGCGATTTTTCAGTGTCCCAAACTCTGAACACCATGCGTCCCGGCCTAGTCCCTGCTAATGAATGGCAAACATACAGGTGTACACTGTCACCAGTAAGGTACAGATGGGGATGGTGGGCCTGACATGGGGTGAGGTATTGGTTGTGCAGCACGTCTCTTAGTTGATACTGTCTGTAGGTTTCAAATGTGGTCTTGGTACAACAGTACACATTGCAACGCATGCCTTTGAGGGACTTTTGCTGTTATGAATACGCTACCTGTAGAGAGACCTGGCTGATGTTTCCTGTGGTACAACTGTCCAGTCTGATTACTCTAACCCATGGGCCACAGTTATGCAGAGTCCAGGCAATTGCCAACACAGGTACTGCACAGCCAGTACTTGCTAGTCATTCTTGCGGCTCCCTCAGTGTTGTGGCATGTATTAGGCAGCCTGCATGACCAGTTTGCAACATGTGTCGTCATCTGTCTTGGATGGCCATCTGTTTATTTTCTATATTAATCCTGTCCCATACATCCTTGTCACATACATGACTGTCTGCACTGTTTGCCATGATATATGCAATGGTGAAGTAAGGCTACATGTCCATCTCCTGGGTGCTACCTGTTGGGTATGGGATCCATTCCATGGCTTGTAAGATGTGTGCAAGCCACAGCTGCCTCTGTTGCAGGTAAGTGGACAGATTTGATGGCCAAATGTCTTGGACAGCAGACCATTTTTTTGTGTGACATTGAGGACCTGTACTTGCTGGAAGGTCCATACTCATGAAGAATACATGCTGTTAGTACCTCAAAATCTGCTTTCACAATATGTTATCTGGAGTGTATGCACACATATGCTTCCAGTGTTTCTGAAGGTATGTATTCCCCATATTTGCTGTCCTAACATAGGATTCCATATTACACATTCATTGCTCATGTTAGGACAACATTGCATGTTGTAAAGATTGTGGAATGCAGTATTGTGGTATGCCATAGTGCATATCTGTAACAGTTGCCATTGTAATAGGGGTATATACACTGTTGTAGCACTGTATAAGGGTGATGTTTCAGTCATGTCCCTACTGTAGGCCATTTGACCCACCATTATGTTCATCTCTGTGCACACATCTTACAATGACAAGTTGTTAGTTATATTGAAGGACTCTTACATACCCTTCAGATACACCACCATGGTGACCACTGTGATGCAGTGCAGTTAACAGCAACAATACGTGAACATGTACAGCATGCATTATGGTAGGTGTGTTAAATGTGTGCATGGAATATATCATGGCCATAACATGACCGGTGTATTGGCAAACCTGAACAAACACCATACTCACCAGCTACAGGCTGCTGCCCCAGAGGTATACCAGAGGGAGCTACATAATTGTATGAGAGATGTGATGTCAGTAGCCACATCTGTGGCATTGTTAGAGGGTGCGTGCAGCATTACATTACATCAACAGTACAAACCCAAAATACTACAGATTATGCACATCTGTTTATTACTACAATGCAGCAACAGACTATATATAGTTCATCTCACATATGCATGATTAAACTCTACAGATGCAGATGGATATGCAACAGTGGTCTACTGATGTGTCCTGTGGCCTTACCTGCATTCTCCTCAGCCATTGTGTGGGTAGCACCCACCCCCACTATGCTCTCCACCGGGTCTTTTGTTTGCAGGCAGGCAGGTGCCCTGAGTCTGGCAAGGAGCTCCTCAACATGTGTCAGGGGGGCTGGATGGCAT